>NC_141992.1:2713903-2846403 GCF_049901715.1 Pseudonaja textilis | reverse complement strand
ATCGCTCCCTATTCGTAACCCTCTTTGGCTTTTTCCCCCCAGCATTTAAAAATGTTTTCTGGCAACAAGTGGCATTTTAAAAAAACAACAACCGGTGAGCCAGACCAACGCCCAGAATAAGTTGCATTGCATATATACACCCTTCTTCTAACAACAACACAAAAAAAGGTTGCTTCAGCAAGGATGCTAAACAAGAGAAGAAGAAAAAAAATCAGATTTTTTGGCCTTGGATGCAATTTAATAGACAAGTGGTTAAAAAAAAGTGATTTATTAGCAGATAAGCAGCCAGAGACAGAGCTGAAAAAAAAAATATTTCAAATTTTCTCCCACTCAGCAGGAACGTTTTCATGTCTCCAGTCATTTTTCCAGCTCTTGCTACTACCCTAAAGCCTCCAGAAAGATAACAATAGCTCAAGCAGACGTATAAGCAATTTAAACAAAACTTTTATAGGACACATTTTTAAAAACTGACTCCATCTTCTCCTAAACCTAGACAAAAAAATAAAAATAAGGCCTTCTAATGTATCCAGAAGCTTGGCTGGCTTCTACGAGAGGCAAATACAGATAACTCCTCCACTTATAACTATTCATTTAGCGACCGTTAAAAGTTACCACAGCACTGAAAATAAGCCTTAGGACCGTTTTGCACACTGTGGCTGCATCCCCAGGGCCATGTGATCCAAATTCAGACATTTCTGACTCATATTTACGACGGTTGCAGAGTCCCGGGGTCACGTGATCTCCTTTTGCAACCTTCGGACAAAGCAAAGTCCATGGGGAAGCCAGATCCGCTTAATAACCGTGTGACTAACTTAACACCCTCTGTGATTCACTTAACAACAGTGGCCAGAAAGGCTGTAAAAATGGGAGCAAAGCTCACTTAACAACTGTCTCGCCCAGCAAATGTTGAAAATGTCGTTAAGTCGAGGACTTATTATCGCAATTCCAGGCACGTCGACCATGACAGACACCTGGCAGAGGGAATGCGGGAATGTAAATTGGTATTTTCGTTCCACTTCCTTTGTTCTTAGACACAGCAAATTCAGCCCAGAATTATGATGCTTAGGATATTTGAGAGCATCAACCCTAATTTGCTGTGTTTATTCTCAAGAAGGTACATCTGGAATCTTCTCATTTCGCCTGGGAGTTGCAGAATTTGGAAAAAGAAGAGAAAGAGAGAGAGAGAGAAAGAGAGGGAAGATGAACAGCCCTGACAATGGAGGTATTTTTTTCCGTCCTGGCAACAATCAGGGTGCATTCAATTTAGCTAGTTAACATCTGCCACAATTAGCTGCTTTTTGTAACATGGAGCTCGTTCCTCACTTCAGCCAAGAGTGTTTTCCTCTACGCTTGATGAATGTGCTTGAATCATTCACGGAAGAAATTATTCCAAGTTATAAAACTCTTTTTTTTTCTTTTTCTTTTTTCTCATTTCCGGCAGTCTGTTTTCTTTCATTCCTCAGAAACTCCTCCAGTTTAGCTAAAGGTGGCTAGAAATGGTTGCAGGAACTGGGTTTGGAGAGTCTAGCGAAAAGAAGGACTAGGGGTACCACGATAGCAGTCTTCCAGTATTTGAAGGGCTGCCCCAAAGAAGAAGGGGTCAAATTATTCTCCAAGGCACCGGAAGGCAGGACAAGAAACAATGGATGGAAACTAATCCAGGAGAGAAGCAACCTAGAACTAAGGAGGAATTTCTTGACAAGGGAGAACAATTAACCAGCTTGCCTCCAAAAATTATAAATGCTCCAATACCGGAATTTTTAAAGAAGAGATTGGACAATCATTTCCCTTACTCTATACCCTTTATGGGCATGACTGCATTCCCACTCACTCTGGTTAATACTATTAGTAAATTTGCAGATGGTACAACAGTGGTGGGACTCATCTCTGGGGGTGGGGGATGAGTCTGCCTACCGAGATGAGGTGGACCAATGGTTGCTTTCGTGGTGTGGAGACAATAACTTGGTCCTCAACACCAATAAGACCAAGGAGCTGATAGTGGACTATAGAAGGAACAGATCAGACCTCCAGCCCTGGCTTATCAATGGAGACCGAGTGGAGCGAGTGGCCAGGATTTAGTTTCTGGGTGTTACCCTAAAAGAGGACCTGACCTGGGGGGCTCACATTGCAGCCTTGGTCAAAAGGGCCCAGCAGAGATTATACTAACTGAGACTTCTCAGGAAACAACAACTGAATGGAAAACTGCTGGTAACCTTCTACCGCTGCACTAGAGAGAATATCTTAACTTCCTGCACCTGTGTAGGGTTTGCCAGTTGCACAGGGGCAGATAGGAAAGCCCTCCAGAGGGTTAATGTCATTGCCCAGAAAATCACGGGTTGCCCTCTCCCCTCTTTGGAAGAGCTTTATAGCTCCCGCTGCGCTAAGAAAGTTCAAAACATTCTCAAAGATCCATCTCATCCTGGGAACCCTTTTTTTTTCAACTATTACCATCTGGCAGACGGTACAGGATAATAATAATAATAATAAAAACAAGGACAAATAGGCTGAAAAACAGCTTCTATCCCAGGGGAATAACTCTATTAAATTCTACTATATGGTGCAATATTAATGCAATATCAAGGGTTTGCAATTCAATTCAATGTGAAGGATGTGTGTTTGTGTTTATTTTCATAGCCATAATGTACACTGAAGATGGTATTTAATTTCGTTGTACGAGGTGCAAGGACAATAAAGGAAACTAAAGTGAAATGGTATAGGGTTTTCTGCCTAAGCAGAGGGTTAGATTAGAAGACCTTAAAAGTCCCTTCCAGCTCTATTCTTGTAACTCTGTTACTGGATTACTTTTCGGGACAAGTCTGCAGCTGGAATTTACAGCTGCTGCTGAAATATTATAAGCTCTTTAGAGCCTCAAGTGATGGATGTAATTTTTTTAAAAAACAGATAGAGGTAGTCCTTGAATTACAGAGACAACTGGGACCAAAATCACTGCTGTGAGACGTAAGACCAGAGGTCTCCAAACTTGGCAACTTTAAGACTTGTGGACTTCAACTCCTAGAATTCTGGGAGTTGAAGTCCACACATCTTAAAGTTGCCAAGTTTGGGGACACCTGCAGAAGACGAATGCTACTTCCCCAGTGAGTTATATATATTTTTTGCCAGGAATCAACAAAAAAAAAGGTCACATATCATGATGTGACTGTAGGGTACCGCAAATGGTTGTAAATGCCAGCCTGTTGTCAAGTGCCAAGATTGCGATTGTGTGCCTGCAGGGATGGTGCAACAATTGTTAAGCGCAAGTTCAGGTCGTAAGTGACTTATTTGACAGGCCCAAGCCATTGTATCTGAACCCTGGTGACTTTTAGATGGGTGGACTTCAACTCCCAGAATCCCCCAGCTTGCCATGCTGGCTGCGGAATTCTGGGAGTTGAAGTCCACCCATCCTAAAGTATCCAAAGTTGAGAAACACTAGGCTAAGCCATTTACAACTTCAGATGGACCGAAAGTCTGACTTCTTCACACAATTCCAGAATAAAAACTCACCAGCAGAATTCAATTCCTTGTTCAGGGCTCTTAAGGCCTCCCGGTTCTGGTTCCGTTTCTGATTCAGATCCACAATCTAAGGAGAAATGGATAAAACCTCAAGCTTTATTAAAAAGCTCATTTTCACCCAGCATGTCCTAGTCTGCTTTCCTTCTCTCTGCAGGTTGGACAAGCCATATTTATTCATTTATATCAAAGTAGAGCTTGATTTACAACCAGCAAAGCCGCCTGGTCACGTTGTAGGGGAGATGGGTGGGGAAGGAAGGAAGGAAGGAAACAAAAGAAAGAGAAATGAAAAGAAGGAGAGAGAGGGAAGAAAGAAAGAGGGAAGGAAGAAAGAAAATAGAGGAAGAGAAAGGAAGGAAGGAAAGAAAAGAAAGAAAGGAGAAGGGAGGGAAGGGAGGAGAAAAAAGAAAGAGAAAGAAGGAAGGAGAAAGAAAGACAGAGGAAAGAAAGAAAAAGAAAGAAAAGAGGAAGAGGAAGGGAGGAGAGGAAAGAAAGAAAGAGGAAAGAATGAAGGAGAAAGAGGGAAGAAAGAGAGGAAAGAAGGAAGAAGAGGAAGGAAAGAGGGAGAAAGAAAAGAAAAGAAAAAAAAGACATTAAAACAATTATCAACACTGTTATGGAGTGACGTGTCAGTCTCCCTCTGTAGAAGTTTTCAAATAAGAGGCTTTACAGATATTTTCCCTGGATAGCACGCGTGGGGGCCTTGCTGCCCATTGCTTAGGGGTGAACTGGACGACCTTAGGGGACCCCTTCCAAGGAGACAATTCTCTGGACGTGGCCTGAAGGGGGGGGGGGAATGTTGGACTAGTGGATTTCTAAGGGTTCCTTTCCAAATGGACACTTGTACACTTCCTTCTCGCGATCCTCCTCCGCCCCAAATATTTGCATTCTTCAATCTTGTTGTATATATTTTATATTATATCCTTTGGGGGGGGGGCGGGGTGTGAAGTGAGAGGGAAATCCCTAGGCGCGCGGGGGGCAGGCGGAGGACTACAACCCCCATCATGCCTCGCGGCGCCAATTCGCCCCAACGGCAGTCCCCGGCCTACCTGCTGCCTAGCGGCCATCACCTCCTCGGCCAGTGCCTCCACCTCGGCCAAGTAGCGGAGCACGAAGTCTGGATCCTCACCGGCCATTGCGCCGGATTTCGAAAGGAGAGTGACGCCGGGAAGCGGCGCGACTCGACGCGGCGCGGCCTAGTCGGCGCAGGCGCCTTAGCCGGGTGGTTGCCATGGCGACCGGCCAGGGTTTGAAATCTACTCCAGGCTTTCGTGGGCCTCCCTCACCAACCTGGAAAGGAGGCCGGCTTATGCTTCTTCTCTGTGGGCGGCAGCCGGGGAGGACAGGCAGACTTTCCCCAGAGGCCGTTCGAAGCTTTGAACTCCATTTCCCCTCCTCTTCGGCCTCCCAGAATGAGGATGGGCTCAGATTAGCTCTGGCCTCCTTCCCTGCAAGGGAAGGGTCTATCGGCCCTTCCCTTGCAGTTCCACGAGGATGGATTACAAATCCCATCATTCCCATCGTTGCAGGGGCTGCGGCGCTGGGCATGATGGAAAACTGAGTGATGCACTGAAAACAGCCAGAGATAGAAGCAAAGATGACAATGGCCTGACTTTTCTAGTGTGCAGCTCCTCGCTGTGTTGTCTGAACCCAGTCGCATGAGTCACCTTGACCTGCTTTGGGAAGGAAAGACCTGCAGGTAGCATTCGCATGACACCCAAAGCTTCCTTTGAAATGTGGGGCCAGCTCAGCCAATTACGCCAGCATTGTGTGAACACCAAAATGGGTTAATTCACCAACCCTGATTTGGGCCAAGGGATGAAACATGCACCGCATATCACCAGTTTTCTTTTTTATCTGTTTTTGTTGTTCTCATAAACGACATAGTGAACATACAAAATACTCCTGCCACCTATTTTCCCCACAATGACAACCCTGCGAGCGAGGTTGGGCTGAGAGCATGACTGGTCAAAAGTCACCCACCTGGCTTTCATACCTAAGACAGGACTAGAACTCTCCATCTCCTGGTGATTGGCCCAAAGTCACCCAGCCAAATTTCATGCCTAATGCAGGACTAGAACTCACAGTCTCCTGGGGATTTGCAGGAAAAGCCCAAAGGGAACATCAGGCCAGCCATAAAACAAACTTGCATAGGAAAAGAGATTTAATAAAAGGTATTGAAAGAAGCCCCCTAGACAAAAGCCAAGTAATTAAGAAAGCTAGGGAAACAAGAAAAAGAAATCCCTTACAAACAACAGGTCATGCCAAATCAGCAAAACAAATAGACACAAAATATATTGCAAAGGAGACAGACAGGAGATTGCCACCAAACAAATATAAGAAAACATTAGGATGAAACTGATAATCCAATCAAACCACCCCGCGGAGTTTACCCTCCGGTGGAAATGAAGACAACCCCCGACAGGATTTAAAACATTAAGAAATACAAACACAAGCACGCACACACAAAAGGAGAAAAGGTATAAAAACCAGGGGTTTATTATACAAAGATGGCTAGCCCCAGGAACGCAGACTTCTTGCTATCTCTTGCCTTCCTGAAAAATAAAAAGAACCAGCTTCCAAGCAGTCGTCTGTGTCCTTGCACCGGAGCTCTCCCAGCAGGAAAATCGAGCCCTCAGAAGAAAGGCATCTTCAAGCCTTTCAACATTACCCAGCGAGCTTTCATGCCTAAAGTGGCACTAGAACTCACCGTCTCCTGGTGATTGAACCAAAGTCACCCTTTCATACCTAAGGAACAACTAGAACTCACAGTCTCCTGGTAATTGACTGAAAATCACCCAGCCTGCTTTCATGCCAAAACTGGGACTAGAACTCACGGTCTCCTGGTGATTTGCTCTATGTCACTGAGCCAGCTTTCATGCCTAAAGTGGGACTAGAACTCACAGTCTCCTGGTAATTAACTCAAAATCACCCAGGCAGCTTTTATGCCCAAAGAGGCACTGGAACTCATCTATCTATTTCTATTTCTGTAACAAGATAAAAGTTTAATCTTCCACTTCTCTTCCCCAGTATATCTTTCATTCAGTTCTTGGAGAGAGAAAGAGAGTATATATCGTGGAACAAAACTGTATTCAGATAATATTTTTTTCTCCATTCCTCCATGCCTTCCTTGCCTTGACAACTTTCTCTGGCCAAAACCCCTGTGATGGATGATTTGCTGCAGAAGCGGCTTTCGAAGAGCTGGCAGCCTCAAATGGGGAAGGGTTCTGGCGTCTGTTGGGGAGAATGGCTGGTCCTGGGAGAAAAAAGCCAGGAGAACTTTCGATGAACTGGCAACTCTGCCGCACGGAGTCCTAAATTACATTAATGTAATTAAACTGGATCGCTCGGTTCACGAGAGGCATCTGTTAAAAGCGCAGAAACGATAAAAGTGAGCAATTGTGGCTCGTGCCTGCCAGAAAGCCAATCGTCATTTAAGACAAGAGTTTTTCCAACCTTGGCAATTTTAAGACGTGTAGTCCAAAATTCCCAGAATTCCCTTGCCAGCATGATTGAGAAATCCTGATTTAGGAGATTATAAACTTTTTTTTTAAACAGAGACCCTTTGCTCGCTGCTCAGCTCCGTTGCTAGAAAAGGCTTGGAGTATAGAGCTGAATCATAAAGTCGTGAGCTTGGAAGACCGTTGTGAAGTGAATTTAGCTCCATTTTACGAGCTTTCTTGTCACAGTTGTTAAGGGAATCACTATCATTGTGAAATAAGTAACCTGGTTGGTTGTTAAGTGAATCTGGCTTCCCCATTGACTTGTTTCTCCATAAGGTTGGATCACAAGACCCCAGGAGACGGTGATCGGTTGTGGTTCACCAGCAGCCTGGGCAGATGGCAGCAGAATTGGACAGCGGGGAAGAACGGGGACCAGTCTGGGAGTCTGGGGAGGACTTGGACAAGGGGTCCTGCATCTGATGCAGAGATGGGGCCAGGGCCATCTGGGAGTGGGGTGCTGCCTCTGGAGTCTCCGGAGTCTGGCAGCAGCGAGGCAGAGGAGCAAGGGGAGCCTGTTCCCAGTGCACAGAGCTGCTAGAAGGCGAGAGCAGCTGAGACAAAAAGGGGCGACTCAAGAGTAAGGCCGGGAGGTGATGCTCCTTCCATAAGGTCTAAAGGACAGGCAAAGCTGAAGAAACCTTTGCAGGAAGCAAGGTCATTTGCTCTGTTTGGGTTAATCCTTGAAGCTCTGTGTGGACTTTGCGCTTCAGTTGGTTTTTTTATAGTTCGTTTGGCACTTTAGTTGTTGGCAGCAATTCAAAGGAGAGAAAGGTGGGTGCTTATCTCGAGAGACTGTTTGGGACTCATTACCGGCTGGGAATGAACATAATTCCCAGCGTTGAAATAAAACAAGAAGTTGTTTGGACTAAGAATGTGCTTAATTATGGTCTCAGGAAGCCCTGGTCAGAACACGACTGTTATAAACATGTGTCAGTTGCCAAGCATCCAAATTTTGACCACGAAGATGCTACAAGGGCCGTAAGTGTGAAAAACGGTCCTAGGTCCCTTTTTTTCCTGGCTGTTGCAACTTTGAATGGTCACTAAACAAAAAGCTTGTAAGTCAAGGACTACCTTTACGTCAGGGGAGAACGAGAGAAGGAATCCCTGAAAATGCATGGTTGCATTTCTTCCAGGACAGTGTCCTTCCACCCTGGCAACATCAAGAGATGTGGTTTTCCAACGCTCAGAATTCCCCAGCAAGCATTTCAAGGCAAAATGCAGAAGGGAACTTGGATCAAAAAATTGGTTTTGGGAAGGGGTTTAACGCTTTACCCCGGCCCTCTGTGCTTTGTGCAAGGTTTACCAACTCTGGTAAGCAGACAGCATCGCCCCCAGAATGGATTTGTAACTGGCTGACAAAGTGTACTCAACGAGTAGTCCTTATTGGTACTACGTCTACATGGAGGGAAGTAAGCAGTAGGGTACCACCAAGTGTTTGTACCATCTCCGGGCCCAAAAGACAGATTTCTGATTCTTTGGACCCAAATGGAAAGGGAGGTGGGGGTCAATCTATTCTCCAAAGCACCTGAAGGCAGGACACGAAACAGTGGAATGCATAGAAACTCGTCAAGGGGAGAAGCAACCTGTCATTAAGGAGAAACTTCATAACGTGAGGACAATCAATCCGTGGAACAGCTTGCCTTCAAAAGTTGTGGCGGCTCCATCCCTGGAGATTTTCAAAACAACAGCGGTCACGATTTACGCTCATAGTTCATAATCATAGTCATAAGTTGAGGACCACCTGTGTCACCGAGGTCCTCCAGAATCATTTAACAGTCACGTTACTAACCTAAAAGAATTATAGTGATTCGCTTAACAACTATGGTAGGAAAGCTTGTAAAATGGGGGTAAATTTCATTTAACAGCTGTCTTCGAAGACTCCTCGTTGTGTGTGTTATCTGGACCCACACCAGTGTGGTCATTTGTGGTTCAGTGAACTTGGAGGTAATTCCACAACAAGGTTGACAAGGTCTGTGAAACCAGCCATCTGACTCCCTTTTCATCCTGGTTTTGTAATGTGTCACAGTTACTTCTTTAGCGGACAAGTCCTCGCGATACGACAGCATAATGCTAGAGGAGAACTGGTGTCATCGCTGTCAGTCATTCGGTTGTGTCCGACGGTGTCCGATCAGCCGTCCATTCACACTGCCTCCTTCAGATCCACCATGGTCATTTCAGTTGCCGTCCTTTATAGCAGAGGTCTCCAAACGTGGCAACTTTAAGACTTGTGGACTTCAACTCCAAGAATTCTGGGTGTTGAAGTCCACAAGTCTTAAAGTTGCCAAGTTTGGGGACCCCTGCTTGATAGCGTCCAGCCAGCAGGGACTTGGTGGCCCCTTCTACTTTTTCTGCCAATCGTCTCCAGCACAATTGATTTTTCCAGTGACTCGGCTCGCATGACATGACCAAAACACGACAGCTTCTGCTTGGCAATCTTGGCTTCAAGTGATATTTTTGGATGAGGTTCAGTCTCTAGGACCCCCTTTGTTTTATCATTTTTGTAGGAAAAGATAATCCAAAATACAAATCCGCAAACATCGGCAAACAAATAACATCTGCATCTTGAGCCTATCTTCTTGGGTGTTAGCTACTCCTGCCAGCTTAGTATCACCTGAAAATTCGGTACGGTCCCCTTCTGTTCCCTCATCTAAGTCATTAATAAAGATATTGAAGAGTCCTGGGCCTAAGACGGAACCTTGTGGCACCCCACTGCTTCCTTCCCTCCATGGAGACTTAGACCCATTAAGGACTACTCCTTGAGTACGGTTTGCCAGCCAGTTGCGAGTCCATCTGGCAGTGGTGCTATCTCTCCCGCATTTTTCTAGCTTACCAAGGAGTAGGTTGTTGTCTACTTTGTCAAATGCCTTGCTGAAATCTAAGGATATTATGTCCACAATATTTCACTAGTCTACTAATTTAGTCACTATGTTGAAGTATAGAATAGCGTCTCCTGCTTGACCAGGGGGTTGGACTAGAAGACCTCAAGATCCCTTCCAGCTCTCTTCTGATTCCGATTCAGTCCATGAGATGTGAAATAATAATCTCCATGATTACTATTCACCTTTCTCCTATCTGCCTTTTTCAGAATCCATCTGCTTTTTTTAAAGTCCACCTAGGTCCACCTGGGAATTTTCAGAATTGCACCTAGGAGTAAATAACTCAGAGGGCCTTTCTCCAGTTTAAGGGAGCCTCCGTTCTCTGCACGCTCAAGGCATAAAGCTTCCCGGTGCAGAGACCATCTCTGCCCCTGGAATTGAGGGCTGTTTGTCACACGCCGTTCGCCCCAGCACCTCCCGGATAAAACACACTGAGGTTGGCGTTTGCACAATTATTCCATCAGACACATGAGCTCATCGCTGTCACCAGAGGGACAGATTTGTGGAGGTTTGGCTTTGACCCCCGAGAAAAGAACACCGCCTGCGGGCTGACGGTGCCTGATTTTATTCTCTTTTGGTCCACAGCCTCCTTTTTGGAAAAAAAAACCTGGTTCATAAATAACGCGACGTTCAGCCCTAAATCCCGAGGAACAAAATTCAATGGCTCGTGTTAAGCCAGGGAAATAAATCACTTATGTCTGAGTGCAAAGGTGAGGCTTCATCAATTTGCAAAGAGTGTTTTGTTCCATAAACTCACACCCGCCAGATAAAGCGGGGGGGTGTGTGTGTGTCTGTATTTGCCCAATCTGTTGAACATGGTTAGTGTTAACCTAGATAAATCTTTGTTGTCATTGTTCCGACATAATGTGCAACTCAAACTATTTAGTAATATGAGTCAGTGCTTTGCTTGAAACCAGAACATGAGTTAAGATTAGTGAGATAATAGTTAGTTTAGACCTTAAGGTAAAAACCAGGAGTCGGTGAGTTCTAGTCCCGCCTTAGGCATGAAAACCAGATGGGTGACTTTGGGCCAATCACCAGGAGTTGGTGAGTTCTAGTCCCGCCTTAGGCATGAAAACTGGCTGGGTGACTTTGGGCCAATCCCCAGGAGATGCTGAGTTCTAGTCCCGCCTTAGGCATGAAAACTGGCTGGGTGACTTTGGGCCAATCCCCAGGAGACGGTGAGTTCTAGTCCCGCTTTAGGCATGAAAACCAGCTGGGTGACTTTGGGCCAATCACCAGGAGTCGGTGAGTTCTAATCCCGCCTTAGGCAAGAAAGCCAGCTGGGTGACTTTGGGCCAACCACCAGGAGACGGTGAGTTCTAGTCCCGCCTTAGGCATGAAAGCAGTCTGGGTGACTTTGGGCCAATCACCAGGAGTCGGTGAGTTCTAGTCCCTCCTTTGGCATGTAAGCCGGCTTGGTGACTTTGGCCAAATCACTAGGAGACTGGGAGTTCTAGTCCCGCCTTAGTCACCCGGCTGGGTGAGTTTTGGGCCACTCTTTCTCACACCACCCACTTCACAGGGTTGTTGTGGGGAAAATAGGAAAAGGAAGAAATGTTAGATATGTTCCCTGCCTTGAGTTATTTATAAAATAACAACAACAACAACAAAGAATTTATTTTTAAAAAGTAAATAAAAATTTCAAAAAAATATTGGCCCAAAATCAGCCAGCCATATTAAAAGGTGGCCTGAACCTGGCCAATAGCTAGATTCTTACTATATTCTGACCTCAACATATCCAACCATCTTTTACATACACGCAGTGTTTCTCAACTTTTTCAACTTGAAGATCTGTGGACTTCAACTCCCAGAATTCCCCAGCCAGCCATGGCTATGGCTGGCTGGGGAATTCTGGGAGTTGAAGCCCACAGATCTTCAAGTTGAAAAGTCGAGAAACCCTGATGTGGTCTCTCATATCCTTTGAAACCCAGCCAGTTCCTAAACTTCCCATTAGCTGTCTTTTTATATTGGTGGCATTCCGTTCGGACATCAGATGTCATTGCCGCTCGTGTGCCAGGTGCCCATTATCCACCGCTGGCTGTTGGAGGTCCAGAGCAGGTGGAAAACCATCCACTGGAGCAACCTCTTCTTGCCTGGCTGCCCAACGACACCTGAGCCAGCCACGTCCCTGGCAGCCATCCGTTCTGCATGCTTACCTGCAATTTGCAACCTTAATATCCGAGACCCAGGGTGGTATTTGCAGGCAAGGAACTGGCAGGGACCACCTGCCCCATGTTCAGAGCAGAGGAGGAGGGGGCAAATCCTTAGGAGAGGGTCAATGTCTATGGAGATTCTCCATCCTCCAGGTTCGTGGGTTGTCCCCAAGGTGCTTTTTCAAGAGGCAACTGGACTTTCCTTGTTTTTCTTTGAAAACGTTTCACGGGATGACCCAAACGGGCGTGGCACGAAGGCAACACATTCAGATAAGCAATAAGAGTCCCTTTATTCTCTCCAATTTTGCCCCCAATTTCCAGGTTATCTTCTGGCTGGAGAAAAACTCCCAGGAACAGCCTTTGACAGCGGAATATTCAGTCCAAAACAAAGTACACACAAACTGTAACTTAAAGTCCAAACAAGCCAAACTGAAATAATTAGTTTGGCAGGGCAGGAGCAAGAATTTCAGACTTGAACGCACGGAAAAACTCACATGGTTGGGAAGAGGCCAGGAACACAGATAAGCCATGACAACACAGGATAAGGTCACGTTTGCTCCCAGCAACCTGCTGCACGCAGCCTGCCTTTCTTATCAACTGTCTTCCCGGCTGTGGCTAATGAAGGGAATCAGGGCCCTTTCCTCCCCCGTAAGCCACGCAACCCACATTGCTCCCTTCTCCGTTTCTCCCTGCGTAGCCTAGGATGAAGAGGGGGCGGACCTGGTTTTTCCTCTGAACTCCATCTCCCTTGTTCTATCTCTTCCCTGCTCTGTCCAGCTGGGCTTTGCCCTTCCCCAATTTCCTCCACAGCCAACGGAGCCACACTCTCACTCCTGTCAGCTGTCCATCTTCCTCCTCGGAGTCAGACTCTGATAGGGGCATGACATTTCATTTCTCAACCAAGAAGCTTCTTCAGCTCTGACTGGATGGTGGGGCATGGAAGGATTTATACTCCTTGCAGACAGAGCTGGTCATTTGCGTCGTTTTAGAGGGTTATTGAGGCCACTTGGAGGTTTACCTATGTCCTCAGGGTCACCTAAGTGGTGCAAATGGGTGTGGAGCCTTCTTGGAACTGCTGAGAGGACTGTGTTGGAGACAGGAGATGGGTGGTGTGGTATCCCTCCCCCTCTGAGAGAAAGGGGCTGTTCAATTTGGACATAAATGGCCTCTTGGACCCCTCTTCCAAACCAGCGGTCCTCTCTGTCCAAAATGTAGACTTTGCTGTCTTCAAAAGAGTGGCCGTTGTCTTCTAAATGCAAATGGTCGGCCCAATCTCATCCTAATGCGTTTGTTCTCCTATGTTGTGCCACGCGTTTGTGAAGTGGCTGTTCTATTTCCCCCGGCTAGCTGAGGAATTCTGGGAGTTGAAGTCCACATTTCCCTGCATTGTGTTGCACATACCACGTTCCTCAGTACACGACTTGGGACCAAGTGATTTGAAAGACCATCTTATCCCAGTCATATGTACTGGACTGTGGACTGTGGACGGTTCAATTTGGACATGGATCCCCTCTTTGACCCCTCTTTCAAGCCAATAGTCCTCTCTGTTCAAAATGTGGACTTTGCTGTCTTTCAAAGAGTGGCCTTTTGGATGTTTGGAATATTAACCTCTTGAGTGTTGATTGCTGGCCAGGTGTGCAGATGTTGTTCATCTCTATGTGCCTGTTGATGGCTAGGTTTGCCTGAGAGTGTCAGGCAGGGGTGGGATTCAAAAATCCCAGCAACTGGTTCGCTGCCCAGTTGCTGGGTGGGCGTGGCCATGGTGGATGTGGTCTAACGGAACTTGCGGGAGGGCAATTTTTTTTACCTTCCCCAGAGTCCGGAGGCTTCCCTCGGGCCTCTGAGAGGGAGAAAACAACCTAGCCCCGGGCTCTGGAGGCCCTCCAGAAGCCGGAAACAGGCCCATTTCCAGACTCCCGGTACTTCCAAAAGGTCCATTTTCCCCCCTCCCAGAGCCTCTGCGCTGACCCGGCACTTACCTGCATCAAAAATGGGCCACGTGGAGACTCCAGGGAGGGGCGGGGAGGGGTGGAGCCAGGCAGTCGGCTCAAATACCGGTTCAGTGAACCAGATGCAAATTTAACATCCAGTTCGCCCGAACCGGCCCGAACTGGTAGAATTCCACCCTTGGTGTCAGGTATCTAGCTATCCTCTAGTGCAGGGGTCTCCAACCTTGGCCACTTTAAGACTTGTGGACTTCAACTCCCAGAATTCCTCAGCCAGGCACAGCAACAGGAAGTCTAAAGCAGGGGTCTCCAACCTTGGCCACTTTAAGGCTTGTGGACTTCAACTCCCAGAGTTCCTCAACCAGGCACAGCAACAGGAAGTCTAAAGCAGGGGTCTCCAACCTTGGCCACTTTAAGACTTGTGGACTTCAACTCCCAGAATTCCTCAGCCAGGCACAGCAACAGGAAGTCTAAAGCAGGGGTCTCCAACCTTGGCCACTTTAAGACTTGTGGACTTCAACTCCCAGGGCTGAGGAACTCTGGGAGTTGAAGTCCACAAGTCTTAAAGTGGCCAAGGTTGGAGATCCCTGCTGTAGTGCAAAGGTGGGGAACTATGGCCTCTTTATGACATATGTACTTGGGAATTCTGGGAGTTGAAGTCCTGCTCCTGCTGTAATGTTTTTGGACTTAGTTTTGTCTAGGATTTGCACCATTTCCCACTTGATGCCCTTCCCCACCAAGCATTCATGCGCCTCTAGAGAGCCCAGGACAGAACCTCAGCCATAGATGAGGTCAATATGAACATTAAAACCAGAGAGACAAGCATGACTGGGACTGAGATGACTGCAGACAGTGGGCCGTCCTGACTTCACTGATTACCGAAATGACTTCTAGATAACGCCACGTTAGGCCATGGATAGGAGCCAATGTTGCCCTAGCAAACCATCAGATGCATTGCCAAACAATGGCGCATGAGCCAGAAGTCATCAGAAGAGCCGCTGAGGCTGTTGCGCACCAAGCGCAGTTCCCAGAATCCCCCATCCAGCATGAATGGACTTCAACTCCCAGAATCCTCCATCCAGCATGGATGGACTTCAACTCCCAGAATCCCCCATCCAGCATGGGTGGACTTCAACTCCCAGAATCCCCCATCCAGCATGGATGGACTTCAACTCCCAGAATCCCCCATCCAGCACAAAGATCTACAAAGATGATTAGGGGACTGGAGTGTAGAGTTGTAATTGCAGGAATGTTCCAATCTCGGATGGCAAACCTCAGGTAAAGAATGTTTCCAAGCAAATACAACTCAGGCAAACAAAGTCACTAATCTAAAGGAGGTTTAGAGAGAGGAAGTCAACATAGGTTAGACTTTAACTAGAGATAATTCATTGTATGGATTCCTGTGCTAAACAGTAACCAAAGTTAAGCCGTAACCAAAGTTAACCAGTGATGGAGGATAACTAAAAATGTGTATAAATGCAAGACTAGACTCCAATAAAGATCATCATGATTCGGTTGTTCATGATCAAACAACTCGACTGCCTCGTCATTACAACACTGGAGGATAGAACAAACGAACGATGTTGCAGGAACTGGTATGCCTAGTTTGATGAAAAGAAGGACCAGGGGGTGACATGATAGCAGTCTTCCAATATCTGGACTAGAAGACCTCCAAAGTCCCTTCTGTTAGAAATAAGAAAATTCAAAAATAACATGTAGGTGAAGAGAATAGTATAGCATTACGAAGACAGTAGTAGCTTGATCTTGATGTAGTCCTGCTGTAAATATATTTTCTAATGCATTGACTCATTGTTAAACATGGACCTGCAATCAATTACATCCTCTTGTATCAAGTAAAGCCCCCGCTATTTCCTCAAATAATTGGTTCCTATCTCAAACTGTCAAGGAAATTCACACACACATTTGACATAACAAAAGACCAAAGTGATCAATTAGGAGGACAATAGGAGAAGAGATAATAAAAGATAAACGTGACCCTAACTTCCTTGATCAATTGAGGTTAGATTTTGTTTTTCAAAGCATCTTGCTTAAGTTTACCAGACTTTTTACTTTGCATAGGTGGAATATGTTAGTGATGCCTATAATCATTATGTTGTTCTAAGATGGCTGGAAATTTAAGATGCGCTGAAATCTTAAGGTGTGGTTCTTGGCTCAAACCTCAGCCAAGATCCTACCGCTCTTTGCAGACAGTTTTTTTTCCCTTTTATATGCTTGGATTTACGCTTACAAATAAAATCTCTGTGTTTTCGCCGTTTCAAGTTCTTGTTATCTGGAGTCTTTTTCCAAAACTCCCAACTCTTGTTATTCTGTAATTCGGTAGGGGGTCTGGTGCCTGAGCAAGGGTTGGACTAGACCTCCAAGGTCCCTTTCAACTCTGATTATTCTGTTTTTTTAAAAAAAAAAAATACTAAAGAGAAATTTGGCTTCTTTTTTTGCTGATTCTGGGGGAGGTTTGCTAGGCCTTTGCGTTTGTCTGATCTCTTCCGAAAGCTTTCGCTTCATCGACCCCGGCACAGCCGTCAGTTTGACAGAAAGCCCTTCCCAAGGAAGGCAGGTGTAGCTTTCTCACTGGGGAGGCCCCCAAAGTGGTCTTTGATGGGTCCCAGGACACCAGCAACAGGCCAGGCGAGCAGATGGTGGCAATCTGTGGCGGCCGGCGGGGGGCAGGCGGGGGACCGGGGTGGGGGGGGGGAGAGCAAAGACATTTGCAAGCAAACGGGGTTTTCAGTCACATGTGCATCGTACGATGTGGGGCGACAGCAAAAGATGTTTGATCTCGGGGAAGCTCTCCAGGGCCTGTAACTCTGCTTATTGATCAAATGTTTCTTTTTTATTTATATATTTGCTCAAAGCGGGGTGGGGGGCGTGGGGGACAGAAAGAGGAAATGAAAAGACAAAGATAGCTACAGTGAGAACCGATGCCAAAACTACGCCTCAAAAGTGCTTTTTAAAAATGAAAACAATACAATAAGGGAAAAAAGAAATCAAGGTATATCAGTATAGTAATTAATGGTTACAATTCTCTCTATGTAAATTATTTAACATAAACATTATACTACATATCTATTGTATATCTATATCATCAATATCAGTCTCTCATCTATCTATCTATCTATCTATCTATCTATCTATCATCTATCTTTCTATCTAGCTCTATCTATCTATCCATCTATCTATCTGTCTGTCTATCTGTCTATCTATCATCTATTGCTCCTGTCTGTCTAATCTCAATTATCTATCAATCTAATATCTATCTTTCTATTCTATTCTATTGTATATCTGTCTATTAATATCTGTCTATTATCTATCAATGCTATCAAAATCTATCATCTATCTATTATCTATCAATGGTATCAAAATCTGTCTCTATCTATCTATCTATCTATCTATCTATCTATCTATCTATCTATCTATCTATCATCTATCTTTCTATCTAGCTCTATCTATCTATCCATCTATCTATCTGTCTGTCTATCTGTCTATCTATCATCTATTGCTCCTGTCTGTCTAATCTCAATTATCTATCAATCTAATATCTATCTTTCTATTCTATTCTATTGTATATCTGTCTATTAATATCTGTCTATTATCTATCAATGCTATCAAAATCTATCATCTATCTATTATCTATCAATGGTATCAAAATCTGTCTCTATCTATCTATCTATCTATCTATCTATCTATCTATCTATCTATCTATCTATCATCTATCTTTCTATCTAGCTCTATCTATCTATCCATCTATCTATCTGTCTGTCTATCTGTCTATCTATCATCTATTGCTCCTGTCTGTCTAATCTCAATTATCTATCAATCTAATATCTATCTTTCTATTCTATTCTATTGTATATCTGTCTATTAATATCTGTCTATTATCTATCAATGCTATCAAAATCTATCATCTATCTATTATCTATCAATGGTATCAAAATCTGTCTCTATCTATCTATCTATCTATCTATCTATCTATCTATCTATCTATCTATCTATCTTCTATCTATCCAGCTATTTCTCTCTCTCTGTCTGTCTGTCTGTCTATCTATCTATCTATCTATCTATCTATCTATCTATCTATCGATCTATCGATCTATCGCTCCTGTCTACCTATCTAATATCTATTGTCTATCAATATCTGTCTATCTATGTATCTATCTAATTTATTATCTATAAATCAATATCTGCCTATTTATCTATTATCTATCTATCTATCTATCTATCTATCTATCTATCTATCTATCTATCTATCATCTATTCTATTCTATTCTATTCTATTCTATTCTATTCTATTCTATTCTATTCTATATCTATTAATATATATTATCTATCAATGCTATCAAAATCTATCTATATCTATCCATCCATCCATCCATCCATCCATCCATCCATCCATCCATCCACTCTGTATATGTAAACCCAAATCCTGCAGCCGTTCTTCATAGGTTTTAGCCTCCAGGCCTTTAATCATCTTAGTTGCTCTTCTCTGCTCTTTTTTTCCAAAAGTTGGTTGCAGTATTCCAGGTGTGGCCTTACTAAAAAGGTTTTATAAAGCGGTACTAATACTTCACACGATCTCGATTCTGTGCCTCTTGTTCCTACAACTCAGGATCGCATTAGCTTGTTTGCCCTGCTAGATGACCTCCGAGGCCCCTTCCAAGCCCTAGGATTCTACGATTCTTTGTCGGTTCCCCAATCAGGACCCCAGCTCATCCCCATTTCTCGCGAAACTCGCTCTCCCTACATGGCAAGCCCGAAACAGCCACCTCTCCGCACGGCTTAAGATCAAACCAACAGATGCATCACGAGTAATAAAGATCATTGTCTGGTCTTACATAATAATGTCTTATGAAAGATGGCTTCCTAAATTTGGAAACCAGGGATGGATCATAATCAGAGAAGGTCTGTTCTCATTCAGAGGAGAGGCCGTCTCTGGGGACACACACACGCTCCAAGCTGCACCTGGAAAGCCGAGCTAAGTGCACGGCAGTGATTGGAATGGCAATTCTGACAAAGAAGTTATTATTTTTCTCTCTATTTTATTCTCTCTCTTTAAAAATAAATAAATAAATAAAATTATCTTCCTTTGCAGTTCAAGTGATGGGACACGGGGCGTGTATATAAAAAAAATAAAAGTCCTTTCCCATAATGAATTAATGCCAATTATTGCCGTCATAATTATTACCGTGAAGTGTTAAGAACTGCAATAACTGTAGTCCTCCGCTTATGAACCAGTCCTCGGCTTACACCCAGCAGTTCAAAGTTACGATGGACCCTTAAAAAGCTGCTGGAGACAACGGATTCCAAGTTCCATCATCCTCCCCCGCCACACCTGTCGGTCACGTGAACCGCGTTTTGGGCACTGGGTAACTTCCGTTTTCCAGGAAAAAATGCCTCGTGAAGAACATATGCGTTCGCTTTAATGCTGTTGGAAGAATTATCCTTCTGGGTTCAGTTCCAAGTGGGGGAAAAAGACACTGGAAACATGGAGGCTGTTTGGAAAGATGGTTTAATGGTGGACAGGATCACAGGGCTTGGAGCGCCAAAGAATTGGAAGGGCTGAGATGCTGAGAGTGATGCTGGGTTTTATACCCTCAGTTGGGATTTGAATCTGAGCTTGTATTCTGATTGGTGGTCAGGCTCCCATGGGGCCATGCACGGGCAACTCTGTAGGTTGTCTTTTGAGCATCACGCTTGGTTGAGCCTTTGCTGAATGATGATGTAATGAAAGGGCTTTGGGCAATTTGCTATTATGGGTCTACCTGGAGGAGACCTTTGTTATGTGGAATAGACTGGCCCAGGCCAGAGTAAGGGCCCATTAGCAAAGGTGGGGTAGGGCTGAATTTCTGCTCCTGAGGTGAATTTCTGCTTCTGAGTTTCTACTCTTTTTAGGGGAAATATTCTGCCTTTTTAATATTTCCTAGGACAGCGGTGGCTAACCTTTTGGGGGCTTCTGTGCCAAAATTGGTGCACGCGCTTAAATGCTCACGCTCGCGTGCCAGCACCCAGAAGGCAACGTGCGCCCCCATGCCCCCTATGCATGTGAGTGCAATCCCCACCTGCCCATCTACCCCTGCAGTCCTCTTACGTGGACTGCACCTCATAGCTGATTTTCAGCCAGTTTGAGGCCTTTTTCTGCCTCCCAGAGGCTTGAGGAAGGCTTCTGCAGGCTTCTGCAGGCCAAAAACTAGGCCCATTTCATCACTTCCAGTATTTTCAGAAAAACAGGAAGTGATGAAACGGGCCTAGTTTTCGGCCTGCAAAGCCTGCAGAAGCCTTCCTCAAGCCTCTGGGAGGCAGAAAAAGGCCTCAAACCAGCCGAAAATCAGCTGTGAGGCACGCTCATGTGCAGTGAGGTAAATTTGCCTGCAGCTCGCATGCCAACACAAAGGGCTCTGCGTGCCATAGGTTCGCATCACAGTCCTAGGATATTTCATTTGTCTAGGAAAGGGTGGGTGATAACTTCTTACAATGCATTGCCATATTCGCTTTACGACTTACTAAAAGCATTTTACAAGCATCCCAATTGATGACCGCAATGCATTTGCTTAACAACGGACGTCTTTGCTTAATGACCACCACGTTTGGTGCCAAAAAGATGACCCCCCTTCATGACTATCACAACATAGGACTGAAATGGCAGGCTTATGACTGAGACTCAACCCAAAATTTCCATTGCTAAGCAAGGCACTTATGAAGTACCCCATTTTACGACTTTTTTTGACAAAGTTGTTAAGGGAATCGCTGCATTTGTTAAGTGAATTTTGCAGTCCTTAAGTGAACCCAGCTTCCTCCATTGATTTGGCTTGTCCAACGCCAGCTGAGAAAATTACAAAAAGGAAATCACATGACCCCAGGGAAGAGCAACCGTCATATCTGCGAGTCAGTTGCTAAGCATCTGAATTTTGATCATGTGACAACGGGGATGCTGCAGTGGTCGTAAATTTGAAAAACGGTCATAAGTCATTAGAGTGGAGTGGAGTGGAGTAGAGTAGAGAATAGAGTAGAATAGAATAGAAAAGAAATAAGAATGAAATAATACAACACAATGCAGAATGAAAGAATAGAATAGAAATAATGCTAATGGAATAGAATAGAATAGAAAAGAATAGAGAATGGAAAAATAGAATAAAGAATGAAAGAATAGAAAATAATATAATACAATACAGAATGAAAGAATAGAATAGAGAATGAAAGAATAGAATGAAAGAATAAAACAGAAAAGAATACAATACAATATAGAATGAAAGAATAGGATAGAGAATGAAAGAATAGAATAAAAGAATGAAAGAATAGAATAGAATAGGAAAATAGAACAGAACAGAATAGAGTTCTTTATTGGCCAAGTGTGATTGGACACACAAGGAATTTATCTTGGTGCAAATGCTCTCCGTTTACATAAAAGAAAAGATACATTCATCAAGAATCATAAGGTACAACACTCAATGATAGTCATAGGATACAATAAGAATAGAATAGAATAGAACAACAGAACAGAACAGAACAGAACAGAACAGAATAGGAATAGGAATAGGAATACAATAGGAATAAAATAGAATAGAATTATTTTATTGGCCAACTGTGACTGGACACACAAGGAATTTGTCTTTGGTGCAAATGCTCTCAGTGTACATAAAAGAAAAGATACTTTTGTCAAGAGTCAAGAATCAGAAGGTACAGAACTTAATGATAGTCATAGGGTACAATAAGAATAGAACATAAAGAATAGCATAGCATAGCATAGAATAGAATTTATTCTTTATTGCCAAGAGTGATTGGACACACAAGGAATTTGTCTTGATGCAAATGTGCTCATTATACATAAAAGGAAAGATACTTTTGTCAAGAATCATCAGGTACAACACTTAATGATTACTCATAGGGTAGAATAAGCAATCAAATTAGTTGTTTAGCAGAGTGATGGCGTTTGGGGAAAAACTCTCCTCGTGTCTCGTTGTTCTGGTATGCAGGGCTCTATAGCGTCGTTTTGAGGGAAGGAGTTGAAACAGTTTATGTCCGGGATGTGAGGGGTCTGTAGATATTTTCACAGCCCTCTTTGTGACTCATGCAGGATGCAGGTCCTCCATGGAAGGCAGGTGGGTAGTAAAAAAATTTTCTGAAGTCCTAATTATCCTCTGAAGTCTGTGTCTCTCCTGTTGGGTTGCAGAACCAAACCAGACAGTTATAGAGGTGCAGATGACAGACTCCATCCTTCCTCTGTAGAACTGGATCAGCAGCTCCTTGGGCAGTTTGAGCTTCCTGAGTTGGCGCAGAAAGAACATTCTTTGTTGTGCTTTTTTGATGTTAGGTGTCCATTTTAGGTCTTATGATATGATGGAACCTATAAATTTGAAGGTCTCCACTGTTGATACGGTGTTGTCTAGCATTACAAGAGGTGGTAGCATGGGAGGGTTTCTCCTAAAGTCTACCACCATTTCTACAGTTTTGAGTGTGTTCAATTCCAGATTGTTCCAGTCACACCACGAGGCAAGTCATAAATATGAACCCATGGCCAAGCATTCAAATTTGGACCAGGTGACCACGGGGATGCTGCGACGATCGTTAAGTGTGAAAAACGGATGTAAGTCACTTCTTTCGGCGCAGTTGCGACTTTGAACGGTCGCTAGAAGAACTCTGGTAAGCTGAGAGTTTACCTGTATGTTAAATTCACCCACGTGTGGTTAGTCCGTGCGGCGGCTCATGGAAACTCAGGCAATTGGTTTAATGGTGTAAAAACCATGGTTAAATGTACATTGCACACCCAAGGGAGAAGGTGGGGGGGGGAAAAGAATCCATTAGCTCTTGGGGGGGAAATGTCCTTATTGCCATAGCCCCACACATTTGCAAGTGAATTGCTCCTGCAGGAACACTGTAAACACACAGCATAAATAATAAATGGACACAGACAGAGGAACAGGATGAAAAGCAGAGCAAACACTACAAGCACATCGACTTTAAAAAAAATATATACACATATGCTTCCTGTAAGAAATAATAATAAGGATGTGAGAGGTTGGAGAACAATTCAGGAGGGCTTTGGGTCTTTCCGGAACGTAGTGCCTCTCTCTGCCTTTCGTTGAAGTAGCCACGGAGTAGCCTCGGTGTTCCATTCCAATCAGTAACTCCAAGACAAACACATCAGAATAGCAGTAGCAATAGGACTTAAACTTATATACCGCTTTATGGTGCTTTACAGCCCTCTCAAAACATTTTACAGAGTCAGCATGTTGACCCCCCCAACAATCTAGGTCTCATTTTACCCACCTCTGAAGGAAGGAAGGATGAGTCCAACCTCAAGCTGGCCAGGATCAAACTACTGCCAGCGAGCAGTGAATTAGCCTGCAGTACTGCATTCTCAAACACTGTGCAAACATGGAAGGAAGGAAGGGAGGGAGGGAGGAAGGAAGGGAGGGAGGGAAGGAAGGAAGGAGCATGGGGGAAGAAGGAAAGAGGGAAGGAGGGAGAATGGGAGAAGGAAGGAAGGAAGCAATAGCACTTAGAGACTTATATACCACTTCACGGTGCTTTTACAGCCCTCTCTAAGCGCTTTACAGAGTCAGCCTCTTGTCCCCAACAGTCTGGGTCCTCCTTTTACCCACCTCAGAAGGATAGAAGACTGAGTCAATCTTGAGCCTGGTTGTTGTAATGACGAGGCAGTCGAGTTGTTTGATCATGATCAACCGAATCATGATGAACTTTATTGGAGTCTAGTCTTGCATTTATGCACATTTTTAGTTATCCTCCATCACTGGTTAACTTTGGTCACTGCTTAGCTTTCGTTACTGTTTAGCATAGTAAATAACACAATTAATTATCTCTAGTTAAAGTCTAACCTATGTTGACTTCCTCTCTCTAATCCTCCTTTAGATTAGTGACTTTGTTTGCCTGAGTTGTATTTGCTTGGAAACATTCTTTGTCTGAGGTTGGCCACCCGAGATTGGAACATCCCTGCAATTACAACTCTACACCTGGTGGGATTCGATCTGCCAAATTGCAGTAGGAGTAGTTTGCAGTACTGCCCTCTAACCACTGCGCCACCGAGGCTCAGAATAGCAGCTGGCACATCTGTGGAATCCCGAATCTAAAATTTTTTCAGGCTTCATTGCAATTTCCCAAACTCAAAATCCAACCCCACTTTGGTCGTCATCACAACCGCATGGCCCAATCACGCTCCTTATTTCACCCTGCGCCCTACTCGATGACCTTGGACTAACAGAAGAATTTTGTCTACTTAGAGTTGCTACTTAATTGAAATCAACCCCACTTCCACTCTCCCAGGCTCTGTGGCAGCGGGGAATATGGCTTCTATCTACCCGTTGATGCCGTCTAGGACTGCAGTGGCTTTTAATCACTGGAAGAACGTGCCACCAGAAGTTGTGGCTGTTCCATCACTTGAGGTTTTTAAGAAGCGACTGTAATGATACAGGGTTTCCTACCCGAGCAGAGGGTTGGACTAGAAGACCTCTAAGGTCCCTTCCAATTGTGCTATTCTGCATTCTAGTCTTCATTCGTCCGAGATGGTGTAAGACCTCTGACTTCAGCCAAGGGTTGAAGACCTCCAAAGTCCCTTCCAGCCCTAGGACTCTATCCTTCTATGAATTCATCCGTTGCTTTGATTTCAGAATCAATTAAACCGTAAGCTGAGCCAACAGAGTTCAACTCCAGAGAACCAATTAGCTGTGATTAAATTCAGCCAAGCTTAGCAAATTGCCTCTTTTATTTATTTCATTTTGCTCTTTAAATAATGAGAAAAAGAGAACAATGGGAGCAAAACGCAGAATACAAAGAGAAAAGCAATGGAGACGCATGCACTGCCGAAAAGTATTAAAAAGGATACTGGGGGAAAAAAAAGGCTGTAATTAAAAAAGTAAAAGAAAATACCACAGAGAAAAAGCAAAGCAGAATCTGGTACTGTAATTATAACAATGAGCACAGATAGTTCTCAACGTACAGCCATTCGTTTAGTGACCGTTCAAAGATACAATGGCAATGAAAAAAGTGCCTTATGGCTATTTCATTTTCACGCTTAGGATCCATCCTGGCTGGAGAGTTGAGGTCCACAAGTCTTGAAGAGGCAAAGCTGCCTCTGGTATAGGGTCCCTTCCTTGAGGTTAGATTAGAAGCCTTCTTAGTTATTCTGTATTTATTCTGGACCTGCCCCCAGCTTTATCCAATCGCCTGAAAAAGGTTAAAAGAGTTGGAAGGGACCTGGGAGGTCATCTAGTCCAACCCCCCCACCCCACCCCAAGCAGGAGACCCTACACCATTTCTGACTGATGGCAGTCCAGTCTCTTCTTGAAAGCCTCCAGGGATGAAGCTCCCACAACTTCCGAAGGCAACTTCTGTTCCATGGGTGGATGGTTCTCACTGTCAGAAAATTCCTCCTTATTTCCAGGTTGAATCTCTCCTTGTTCAGTTTCCATCCATTATTCCTTGTCTGGACTTTGGGTGCTTTAGGAAATAGCTTGACCCCCCTTCCTCCTCTCTGGGGCAGCCCCTCAAATATTGGAAGGCTGCTCTCCTGTCTCCCCTGGTCCTTCTCTTCCCTAGACTAGCCAGGCCCAGTTCCTGCAACCGTTAGAGAGAGAGAGAGAGAGAGAGAGATGGATGATAGATAGACAGGCAGATAGACAGACAGACAGACAGACATAGAAGTGGATAGATAAATGTAGATAGATGAATGATAGATACAGAAAACAGATTAATAGAATAAGAAGGGACCTTGTAGGTCATTGGTCCAACCCCCCACCCATCCAAGCAGGAGACCCTACACCATTTCTGACAGATGGCAGTCCAGCCTCTTCTTAAAAGCCCCCAATATTGGAGCACCCGTAGCTTCTGATGGCAAGCAGTTCCACTGGTTAATTGTCGTCACTGCCAGAAAATTTCTCCTTAGTTCCAGGTTGAATCTCTCCTTGTTCAGTTTCCATCCATTATTCCTTGTCTGGCCTTCAGGTGCTTTGGAGAATAGCTTGACCCCCTTTCTCCTCCTCTCTGTGGCAGCCCCTCAAATATTGGAAGATGCTCTCCTGTCTCTCCTGGTCCTCCTCTTCCCTAGACTAGCCAGGCCCAGTTCCTGCAACCGTTCCTTCTTTTTAATGTGGATATTTCCATGACGAGGGTGAGTCAGCTGTCCCGGAAAAGTTGCCCTGTTTAATGGGGATTTAAATATTTCAGCAGATGCATTGGGAAATTATCAACAGGAAATGAGAAGTTAGGCCAAAAGCTTTGCCCGTTCCTTCCACAGAATATTCCACTCCCGGTTTTCCTTCCAACATTAAACCCAGCAATTGAATTTGGGGAGGGGAGAGAAAACTTTTTAAGCAGGGGTGGGATTCCAATTTGTGGGTGTGGCTTGGTGGTCACGTGACTGGCTGGGTGTGGCTTGTATATAAATATTGTAAATATTGATGTAAATGTTTAATTTTTGATTTAAAAAGGGGAAACGTTTACCCCAAAATCAGGCCAAGCAGGCAGGCAGATGGAGTTGCTCACAGAATCACAGATTCATTCAGAGGTCTATCTATCTGCCATCTGCTACCTGAGTTGGTCACATAAAATTTGCTTGCAAGCAAACTCATAAAATTTGCTAGCAGGTAGACTTACAAAATTAACTCACAACACACCATGTATGTAAATATTGATTTTTTTTTAATAAAAAAGAGCAACTTTTACCCAAAATCAGGCAAAGCAGGCAGGCAGATTGAGTAGCTCCCAGAATCACAGATTCACTCGAGAGATCTATCTATTTCCCCCCACACACACACCAAAAACCCCCAAAACCTCAGTTCTTTCCACCACTGATTGTGTGTTTTTCCGGTCTATCAGGGCAACCTGGCCTATCCAGCCTCACTCCAGGAGCCTTCTCAGGCAGTTGCTTTCGTGACAAACTATTTTTGTGTTGAATTTATATTTTACTGACAAGGAAATAAAGGGAGACTAACGTAGATCTATTTCAAGCTATTTATCTATTTCTTTGTTGGTAAAATATAAATTCCACCACTGATGTTCCCTACTTGGGTCAGGAAACTTCTGCAAGAAAACCATCAAGATCAGAGAGCCTTAAGGACCCCACAGACCTCCTCCTCCCTCCCTCCCTCCTTCCCTTCCTTCCGTCTCCTCTTCTCCCTCCTTTCCAGCCCTGATAATATTCCCAAGTTATGAAATGTCTTCAAGAAAACCACCAAGATCAGAGAATATCAAGGACTCCACAGACCTCCTTCTCCTCCTTCCTTCCTTCTCTTCCTTCCTTCCTTCCTTCCTTCCTTCCTTCCTTCCTTCCTTCCTTCCTTCCTTCCTTCCTTCCTTCCTTCCTTCCTTCCTTCCCCCCTCCTCCTACCCTCCTTCCAGCCCTGATAATATCCCTAGTTATGAAAAGTCATCAAGAAAATCACAAACATCAGAGAACATCGAGGACCCCACAGACCTCCTCCTCCTTCTCCCTCTCTTCCTTCCTTCTTTCCTTCCTTCCTTCCTTCTCCTCCTCTCCCCTCCCTTCCAGCCCTGATAATATTCCCTAGCTGAGTTATGAAACATCTGCCAGAAAACCCCCAAAATCAGAGAGCATCGAGGACCCCACAGACCTCCTCCTCCTCTTCCTCTTCCTCCTCCTCCTCCTCCTCTTCCTCCTCCTCCTCCCCCCTCCTCCTCCTTAAGGCTGAGCATTGACTCTCACTGCTGTGCCAAAAACGTGTCCTACAAACTGGGACTCCAAACAACCGAACAATTGAAAGTCCCCTTGACCCCAGAACATGTCTGAAGGGCCTCGCCAGAAGACACAAAGCACAATGTTTAGGTGCCATAACAAGTCACAGAAGCCATCCATCCCTGTCTCTGGCCGCTCATTCATCACGATGTGGAAGGCTGGTATCTAACCTTGAAGATGCCAGGATGACAAAGTGTGCATCGCCCCAGCATGTAACACACACTCATCTCTTTCTCACTTGTGTCTCCTAACATTGCGCACAAGGACATCAGGGGTGTGTGTGTGTGTGTCTGTGTATGCATGTATCTGCACAATGGAGCCAGAGATTCTGCCCCTTGGCCCACAGGATGTCCCTAGGGCGATGTCTGGGACAAGCCGCCGTGATGTCACTGCACAAAGGACGCCAAAGGGAGTATTTGGGCTGCTCCCCCTGGCTTGGATGCCAATAGTGGAATTCTGGAGAGGTGTGTAATGCTCCAGGCTGTGACCTTCTCCTTCCTGTGGACACCATCAGGCCCAGCAGCGCTTGAAAGTGAGTCCCCATTTAATCTGGACTGTATTCCCTCCCTTCCTTCCTCCCTTCCTTCCTTCCTTCCTTCCTTCCTTCCTTCCTTCCTTCCTTCCTTCTTTTTCTTTCTTTTTCTTCCTTCCTCTTCCTTCCTTCCTCTTCTTTCTTTTCTTTCTTTTTTTCTTTTTCTTTTCCCTTCCTTCCATCCTTCCTCCCACCCTCCTTCCTTCTTTCCTTGTCTTTCTTTCTTTCTCTTTTCTCTTCCCTCCCTCCCTTCCTTTCCGCCTCTTCCTCCCTCCCCTTTGTTCCTTCCTTCCTTCCTTTTCTCTCTCTCTCCTCTTCTCTTCTTCCCTTCCCTTTCCCTCCCTCCCTCCCTCCCTCCTTCCTTCCTTCCTTCCTTTCTTCCTTCTTTTCTTTCTTTTTTCTTCCTTCCTCTTCCTTCCTTCCTCTTCTTTCTTTTCTTTCTTTTTCTTTTTCTTTTCTCCTTCCTTCCATCCTTCCTCCCACCCTCCTTCCTTCTTTCCTTGTCTTTCTTTCCTTCTCTTTTCTCTTCCCTCCCTCCTTTCCTTTCCCCGCTTCCTCCCTCCCTTTGTTCCTTCCTTCCTTCCCTTTTCTCTCCTCTCCCTCTTCTCTTACTTCCCTTCCCTTTCCCTCCCTTTGTTCCTTCCTTCCTTCCTTCCTTCCTTCCTTCCTTCCTTCCTTCCTTCCTTCCTTCCTTCCTTCCTTCTTTTTCTTTCTTTTTTTCTTCCATCCCTTCCTTCCTTCTTTTCTTTCTTTTCTTTTTTTTTTTTCTCCTTCCTTTCATCCTTCCTCCCACCCTCCTTCCTTCTTTCCTTGTCTTTCTTTCTTTCTCTTTTCTCTTCCCTCCCTCCTTTCCTTTTCCCCTCTTCCTCCCTCCTTTGTTCCTTCCTTCCTTCCTTTTTCTCTCCTCTCCTCTTCTCTTACTTCCCTTCCCTTTCCCTCCCTTTGTTCCTTCCTTCCTTCTTTCTTTTTCTCTTTTCTCTCCTCTCCTCTGCCTCCCTCCCTTCTTTCCTTTGTTCCTTCCTTCCTCCTTTCCTTTTTCTCTTCTCTCCTCTCCTCTCCTCTTCTCTCCCTTCCTTCCCTCCCACCTCTCTCTCCCTTCACCACCTCCCGATCATTGGCTCAGTCACCCAACTGGCTTTCATACCTATGGCAGGATTACAACTCACCAGCTGGGTGACTTTGGGCCAGTCACCCGGTGACTGGGAGTTCTAGTCCTTCCTTAGGCATGAAAGCTGGCTGAGTGACTTTGGGCCAATCCCTCTCTTTCTCAGGCCAACCTTACAAGATGATTGTTACGGGGAAAATAGGAGGAGGAAGTTACGTTGGATACATTCACTGCCTTGAGTTATTTAAAAATAATAAAAGGCTATAAATCAATCAATAATAATTTTTAAAAAACTGGACAACCATCTCTCTGGAATTGAATTCGGTCTTCTGCCTTGGGCAGTGGGCTGGACTAGAAGACCCCTAGGGTCCCTTCCTTCCCAGACTGTGATTCTAGGATTCTCCCCTCTCTCTCTCTCTCTCTCTGTTTTTTCATCGGCACTGTTTCTGTTTGGCTTCGCAAAACTTAAGGTAGCAGAGCGAAGCCAGGAAACCCTGTTCGTGTCTCTGGTTCACTCCTTCTGCCTCTTTTACCGCAACGCCGGCCTTTCTCTTCCCCCGTCAGTCCTTCTCCCCCACTTCTTGGCACGGGCTCCCCTGTTTGGCAGGGCTGCCTCGGTTGCCCCCTTGGCCAAGGAAGCAGCTCGCGGTGAGTCAGAGACATCCGCCCGCCGGGCAGCATCTGACCCCAGCATTTCTCCCAACGCTGCCGCCGCCGTTGCACAGAAGGAAAACCACCTTCCAGGAAACGAGAGATTTGGGGATCCGGCATTCATTGTGCCCCCTCTTCCCTCCAACTCTCCTGCCTCCCTGGCCGAGGGGTCCAGAGAACCAAAGCGCACAAATGCCTTCGGTGACCCTTAGCAGCTTCCAGGAGAAAAGGAAACATCAGTTTGGCAAGGAAGAGGATAGCAGTCTTTAGATTAGAGTGATTAGATGAGAGGAACAGAGTTGGAAGGGACCTTATAGGTCATCTAACCCAACCCCGCCCTCCCCCCCCCCATCCAAGCAGGGGACCGTACCCCATTTGTGACAGATGGCACTCCAATCTCTCTTTTTTTAAAAAAAAAAGTTTTATTGATTTTAACAACAAACAAAACCACATAAAACATACAACACAAAAACATCTTCCTCCTTCATAGATTTACAAACAGCGTATCGGTTGGTTTATCACTTTTTTTGCGTGCATCCGTTTCGCTCCAATCTCTTCTTGAAAGCCTCCAGGGATGAAGCTCCCACAACTTCCGGTGGCAAGCAGTTCCGCCGGTTAATTCTTTTCCATCTTAGGAAATTCCTCCTTCGTTTCCAGGTCGCTTCCTTCCTTCCTTCTTCCGTTTCCCTCCGTTATTCTTTGTCTGGGCTACAGGTGCTTCAGAAAATAGCTTGACCCCCTTCCTCCTCTCCGGGGCAGCCCCTCCAATATTCTCAGGATCACAACTGAGCCCACAATAGGAGAAGACAGTGGATAGTCTTCCAATATCTGAGGCGCTGCCCGCAAAGAAGAAGGGGTTGGCCTGTTCTTCAAAGCATCCAAAGTCGGGACGAGAAGCCACCGGACGGAAACTGATCAAGGAGAGAAGCAACCTGGAATTAAGGATTACAATTGATCAGTGGAACTCCTTGACACCCAAAGTTGTGGGTGCTCCAACTCTGGAAGTTGCTGTGGTTCGCCGGCAGCAGGTGAGGACAGCTGAGGTCTCGGAGAGTGAGGACTCGGATGAGGGGCCTGCGTGTGATGCAGGGATGGGCCCAGGACCATCAGGGAGTGGAGTGCTGCCTTTGGAGATTGTGGAGGCTGGCAGCAGTGAGGAAGAGCACCCCGAGGAGCCTGTGCCCAGGGCACGCAGGGTAGCTTGAAGGAAAGAGCAGCTGCAGCAGCACAGGTGAGTCAGGAGTAAGGCTGCAAGGTGATGGCCCCTCCCTTAAGAGATAAAAGCCAGCTGAGAAACCGGAGTTCTTTGCAGGAAGCAAAGACATTTTTGCACTCGAGCCTTGTGGACTTTCGAAGTATTTTGGTTGGTGTTTGGAGACTCTTTGTGCTTGAAATATTTCTTAGTAACTTTATCCGGTGTTCTTGGCAGCCTTGCAAAACCTTGGCAAGGCTCGTTCTTATCAGAGCTAATTGGTTCGAAGCAGCTTTTAACCCATGAAGGATTCATAAAGAAATGTTAAAAGGTTGTGTGCTGCTACTTTTGTCTCACGTTGGCTTCCATGGAACCAGGTTTGGGTCAGAACAGAAGTTTTAAAGAAGAGATTGGACAGCCATTTGTTTGAAATTATATTATAAGGCTTATGTAGAGATTGGAGCCGAAGGCTTCCAAGATCCCTTCCAGCTCGATTCTGATTTTTTTTAAAAAAATACAGATGATCCTAGACTTACAACCGTTCTGCGTTATGACGGATCCAAACAAGGGGACTTATGACCCAGATCTGAAGCTCTGACGGTCGTATCACCAAACCACGTAACCACGTTTGACAATAGTTTTGCTCAAAACTCGCACTTTCAAAACTGTGCACAACCATTGCTTCACTTAACGATCGCTCTCATTCATCTCATGTTCATGGTGTTCACTTAACGACCGCCGCAAAAAAAAAAAAGGAAACTCAGGTTGGGGATGGGACCAATCTATTTTACGACCGTAATAGGAGTGGTGCGGTGGCCTAGAGGCGGAGTTCTCGCCTCACAATCAAGAGGCTGTGGGGTTCGATCCTAAGTAGAGGCAGATATTTCTCTCTGGGCACGATGAGAATGTATCTGCCGAACAAAACTCCACACTGGCAACAGGGAAGGCATCTGGCCAGTAAAGCACTTTGCTAGCTCTGTTAAGTTGCCCAGACTCCATCCCGCAAGGGATTATGGGGTGTGATGACCCAGGGCGTGGCGCAAAGGCAACACAGTCAGATAATCAGTAGGAGTCCCTTTATTTGCTCCAACTTTGCCCCCAGTGTCCTGGTTACCTTCTGGGCTGGAGAAAAACTCTCCCAGGTACAGCCTTTGGCTGCAGAGACTCAAGTCCAAAACGTGGTCAACAAAAACTGTAACTGTAAGTCCAATTTTCTGACAATGAGAACAATCAACCAATGGAACAGAAGTTGCCTTCAGAAGTTGTGGGAGCTTCATCCCTGGAGGCTTTCAAGAAGAGATTGGACTGCCCTCTGTCAGAAATAATGTAGGGTCTCCCGCTTGGGCAGGGGGTTGGACTAGATGACCTACAAGGTCCCTTCAACTCTGTTAATACGTACTTCTAATCTGTACCTCTATTCTCCAAAGCACCTGAAGGCAGGACAAGAAGCAACGGATGGAAACTAACCAAGGAGAGAAGCAACCTAGAACTATTAGAAAGGAAATATGATTGAATAATGATTAAAGAGAAACAATGTGGAATTTGGTAAAGGGAATTTACGTGTTTATATGGAAATGGGATAAATTATAAGTACGTGATATAAAACAATATGTTACCTGCCTTGTAAAAATTTACAATGGAAAGACGTTTTATGTTTTTAATGTTTAATGATGTTTTGTTTTGTTTGTTTGTTTGTAAAATCAATAAAACTTGTTTAAAAAAAAAGTATAAGTAAAAACATAGTTATGAATACAAGGATACATATAAGAAAAATAAACTAAGGAGAAATTTCTGGACAGTCAGAACAATTAACCAGTGGAACAATTTGCCTCCAGAAATTGCGGACGCTCCGACACTGGAAGTTTTAAAGAAGAGATTGGACAGCCATTTGTCTGAAATGGGATAGGGTTTCCTGCCTAAGCAAGGGGGTTGGACTAGAAGACCTCCAAGGTCCCTTCCAACTCTTGTTATTCTATAATTCTACATTTTTTTGTTTTCATTCCCAGCGATTTAATTCGGGAAGCGATGCAGCCTGAGCCCAACTCCTCCCGTCTTGCTATTGGCAAGTTCCCAATTGTATCCACCCCCCTGTTCGGTTTATCTTCCTTCTCTCTCCCTCTCTCCATCTTGCAGTGTGAGATAAATATCTCTGGCCTCTTATCTGCTCACATCACAGGCCTGAAGTAAATGACTTACTCCTGTGGATCACGGACGAAGAGGGGAGAGTTGGCTTGGTGCAGGAACGATGGCTTTTTCCATGGGGTGTGTTTGTGTGTGTGTGTGTTTTGCCATGGAAAGATCATTATTCTCTTGATCTCTGTGGTCACAAAGATGTCGTCTTTATCCCTCATAAACTCACTGACATTTGTCACTGTCTCCCTGCCTGGGATTAAGTGCTTCTATACCTCTCCAGAACGTTCAGTCCATCCTTATCTCCTCTGGAGTCCACGGAAAGAAAAGCCATTTACTACCCTGATTTCTTCATTGTCAAAAGTCCCTTCACCAATCATGCTGGTTGACAACTGCTGCTTGTCAATATTTAATAGTCATCCAATTTTTTTTCCTTTCTTTCCTTCTTTCCTTCCTTCCTTCAAGATCAACCTTCCTTCTTTCCTTCCTTCCTTCTTTCCTCTTTTCCTTCCCTCTCTTTCTCCCTTCCCCTTCCTTCCTTCTTTTCTTTACTTCCCCTCCTTTCCTCCAAACCTTCCTCAAGATCAACCTTCCTTCTTTCCTTTTCCTTTCCTTCCTTTCTTTTCCTTCCCTCCCTCCCCCTCTTCCTTCCTTCCTCAAGATCAACCTTCCTGCTTTCCTTTTCCTTTCCTTCCTCTTTCTTTTCCTTCCCTCCCTCCCTCTCTTCCTTCCTTCCTCAAGATCATCCTTCCTTCTTTCCTTTTTCCTTCCTACCACTCTTTACTTCCCTCCCTCCCTCCTTTCCCCAAGATCAACCTTCCTTCCTTCTTTCTTTTTTTCTTCCCTCCCTTCCTCCAAATCTTCCTCAAGATCAACCTTCCTTCTTTCTTCTCCCTTTCCATCTCTTTCTTTTCCTTCCCTCCTTCCCTCTCTTCCTCCCTTCCCCAAGGTCAACCTTCCTTTCTTCCTTCTTTCCTTTACTTTCCCTCCCTCCCTCATTTCCTTCCTCAAGATCAACTTTCCTTCTTTCCTTTTTTCTTCCTTCCCCTTTCTTTTCCTTCCCTCCACCTTCCCATCCTTCCTCAAAATCAACCTTCCTTCCTTCCCTTCCGTTCCTTCTTCTCTATTCCTTTCCTTTCCTTTCCTTTCCTTTCCTTTCCTTTCCTTTCCTTTCCTTTCCTTTCCTTTCCTTTCCTTCCTTCCCTTTTTCTCTGTCACCTTGCCATGTCTTTGTTCTTCCTTTCCTTTCCTTTCCTTTCCTTCCCTTCCCTTTTTCTCTGTCACCTTGCCATGTCTTTGTTCTTCCTTTCCTTTCCTTTCCTTTCCTTTCCTTTCCTTTCCTTTCCTTTCCTTTCCTTTCCTTCCCTTCCCTTCTTTTCCTTTCCCTTTCTCTCTGTCACCTTGCCATGTCTTTCTTCTTCCTTCCTTTCCTTTTTCCTTTCCTTTCCTTCCTTTCCTTCCCTTTCCTTTTTCTGTCACCTTGCCATGTCTTTCTTCTTCCTTTCCTTTTTCCTTTCCTTTCCTTTCCTTTCCTTTCCTTTCCTTCCCTTCCTTTCCCTTCCTTTTTTCTCTGTCACCTTGCCATGTCTTTCTTCTTCCTTTCCTTCCCTTCCTTCCTTCCTTCCTTCCTTCCTTCCTTCCTTCCTTCCTTCCTTCCTTCCTTCCTTCCTTCCTTCCTTTCCTTTCCTTTCCTTTCCTTTCCTTTCCTTTCCTTTCCTTTCCTTCCTTTCCTTTCCTTCCTTCCTTCCTTCCTTCCCTTCCTTCCTTCCCCTTCCTTCCTTCCTTCCTTCCTTCCCTTCCTTCCTTCCCCTTCCTTCCCTTCCCTTCCTTCCTTCCTTCCCTTCCTTCCTTTCCTTTCCTTCCCTTCCTTCCCTTCCTTCCTTCCCTTCCTTCCCTTCCTTTCCTTTCCTTTCCTTTCCTTCCCTTCCTTCCCTTCCTTTCCTTTCCTTTCCTTTTTGTTAACAAAAGCTCCTAGCTGAATATCTCAAAACCTCCCATTTACATGCCCCCTCCCATTCCTGGCAGCGTCATTCTTAAAATATGCTCACTCTTGGATTGAAATAGCAATGGGGACACACACTGCATGGCGCTTCCTTTCTTAATCTGAACCGTTCCCCACTCATTTCTTACGAGAATGCCTACTAGCATTTGTAAAGATCTCTCCCAATGAAACCTCCAGCGCCTCGACACACCCCTGAGCGGACACACCCCTGATTCCATCACCAGAGCCCACACAATACCAGGCCTTGCGGTGGGGGGGGAGAGCTTTTCTAGCGCCGGCACAACGCAAAAAGCTCTCGTAGAACAAAAAGTCACCGCACGCAACCAAATATCCGAATTTGCCAAAAAAAAAAATCACGATGGAAATTTGCAGCCAACGCCACTTATCTAAGGTCCAGGGCTGTTGACGTTGAATAGTCCTAGCCGGAGCAGAAAACCTCAATTTTTGGATCCAGAATTCTTTGGCCAAGGCCGGTTTCCAAAGATGACTAGGAAACCGGATGCTCGTGTGTGTGTGTGTGTGTGTGTGTGTGTGTGTGTGTGTTTGTGTGTGTGATTTTTTTTCCTGGCTCCAACCCTGAGGTGCAGAGCTCATTTTCCGCTTCAGCGGTGAACATGAGAAGGGAACGCTCTCCTTGAATAGAAGGGGAATCGGGGGGAGCATTGAACGCCTTTCTCGCTAGAATCTCCGTTTGTAGCAGGGAGCGAAGTATCACCTTTCCTGGCCAGATCTAAGGTCTGATGCTTGCCAGAGGAAAATGGGGTGTGGGGGTGTGTGTGGAGGGATGTCAGGCTACAAACACCAAGCAGGAACAGAAGAGATACCCTCCTCCCCATAAACCCAGCCACACACACACACACACATATCTGCACAACCGGGGATATGAGGGCCCTGTGGGATTATTTTTCCCCCTCTTACCAGTTCCTCCCAGTCCGGCCCTGGCATTTTCAGACCTTGAATGGATGCTTTACTGGTGGGACATACCTCCCACTGCCCCCCTCATCCCCACCCCCCCCACACAAACCCTCATTAGCAGTCTTAGTTTGTTTACAGGGACAGGCCTTGCAGGTCTGGCCGAAATGATCTTGACTGGATTCTCTCCAGACTGATCTTTTTTCCCCCCCCGCTTGGCACGCTAGTCGGGGCTTTGAAGCAACGGATGGATCATGCTGGAGGGGTGGGGGCAGTGTGTGTGTGTGTGTGTGTGTGTGTAGATTGCAGGACTTTTTTGAGGGGGCGGGTGTTTCTGGGAAGGGGTCCCGGAGTTTCAGCCCCTGCAGGACCCCTCATCCACCCTCAATGATCTGGGCTTCTTTGATCCCCTGCAACCTTGCTGGCGGGGGCGGGGCGGGGGGGCGGGAGAGAGACCCTCGCCCCACTACTCCCCTCCCCCTGCCCGGATGAATGGCCCGGGTCTGCAACCGAAGCGGAGCAGGACGCCCGGCCCATCCTCGGTCGGAGGGCTGATTGATTGGGGGTGGGGGGGTGTGATGGAAGGAGGAAGCCCCACCTAGCTTTTAGGGCGGGGCAGCGGCGGCAGGGGGGGGGAGTGAGGGGAGGTGTGGGCGTGCCGGGGAGGGGAGAAGGGAGGGGGGCGCGTCCCCGAGGACCCTCCCGCGAGGAGGCCTGGAGGGCTCGCTCTCCGGTTGCAGCAGCCACCCTCACCCCCCCAAACCTCAACCCGTTCCACGCCTGCTGGGGGGCGGCGCCGCGGAGGGGGCGGGGTGGGCTCTGGCCCGGCCTGGCCGCACCCTTCCTCCTCCTCCTCCTCCTCCTCTTCCTCCTCCTTCTCCTTCTCCGCTGCTCGGCGCTCTCTCTCTCTCTCTTCCTCCTACCCCCCACCACCACCACCCCAACCACCCACCCGTGCCAGTCCCTCTGCCCGCCTGGTCCGGCCGGAAGTCTGGGGCTGTGCCTGCCTTCTCCCTCCCCTCCCCGCCAACATGGCCGCGAAGTCGGATGGCCAGGCGGCCGCCGCGCCCCGTGGCTCCTCGCCCGCGCCTCCTGCGCCGGGAAGGCTCCGAGGCGGGCAGCCTCCCGAGGGGGCCAGGCGGACCCCGGCCAGCCCTGCCGCCGCCGCCGCCGCCGGTGCTTCCTCCACCTCCTGCTCCTCCGCCCCTCCGCCTCCTCCCCACCTTCCTCCTCCTCCTCCTCCTCTCCTTCCACCCGCCGCGCTGCCGGTGCCGGTGCCCGGCCTCGGGGCCGCGCCTACAGCCTGCGGGACTGTTGCTGGGTGCTGGGCGCCTTGCTGGTTTTCTTCTCGGACGGCGCCAGCGACCTGTGGCTGGCGGCCGACTACTACCTGCGGGGCCGCTACCTGTGGTTCGGGCTGACGCTGCTCTTCGTGCTGCTCCCGTCGCTGGTGGTGCAGCTGCTCAGCTTCAGGTGGTTTGTCTACGACTTCGCCGCCGCGCCCGCCGCCTTCAGCACCAAGGACAGCGCCGCCGCCGCCTCGGCCGCCGCCGCCGCCTCTTCCTCCTCCTCGGCCGCCGCCGCCTCCTCGGCCTCCGGGCCCCGCCTGGGCTGCTGCCGCCTTTGCGTCTGGATCCTGCAGGCCCTCATTCACCTCCTCCAGCTCGGCCAGGTCTGGAGGTAGGCCAAACGCTGTGCCTCATGGGCTAGGGGACTCCTGGGGGGTGCGGGGAGAGCCGGGAGGGGGAAGAGAGAGAGAGAGCCGGGTCTTGGGGGTCTCGGGGTTTGGGGGTTCTCCAGGTCCTCGGCCACGTTGGTGCAGGGTCGATCTTCCCCAACCAAGCCAAGTCACCGGATGGAAGCCGGCTTTGCTTAATGACCGTGTGTTTCGCTTAGCGACCGTCACAGAAGGGGTTCTGAAATTGAGTGCGTGGAAGGGGAGAGCCAGGCCCTCCTTCACCTGCTCCAGCTTGGCCAGGTCTGGAGGTAGGCCAAACGCTGTGCCTCATGGGCTAGGGGACTCCTGGGGGGGAGAGAGAGCCGGGAGGCCGGGAGGGGAAGAGAGAGACGGGTCTTGGGGGTTGGGGTTTATCCAGGTCCTCGGCCACGTTGGTGCAGGGTCGATCTTCCCCAACCAAGCCAAGTCCAAGTCACCGGATGGAAGCCGATTGATTGCTTAATGACCGGTGTGGAAGCTCGCTGGCTGGACTGCGGGAGAGGCCGTCACAGAAAGGGGTTCTGAAATTGAGCGCGTGGAAGGGGAGAGCAGGCCCCCCCTTCACCTGCTCCAGCTCGGCCAGGTCTGGAGGTAGGCCAAACGCTGTGCCCCATGGGCTAGGGGACTCCTGGGGGGGAGGGGCAGGAACTGCCAAGCACACATTGGGATCAGGGGTTGTATCCGTGTCCCCGCCCACATTGGTGACTTGTGAAGGGTCCCCAGGTGATGGGATCTCTGTCGGAGACCTTCCCCGACCAGCAAAGTCACTGGGGGAAGCCAGGTTCATTTAATGACTTTGTGATTCACTTAGCGACTGCCGTACAAAGGGTTCTAAAATGAAGTGAGACTCTTTTTATGACTGGGAACAGAGAAACAGACCCTCCTTCACCTGCTTCAGCTCGGCCAGGTCTGGAGGTAGGCCAGCCGCTGTGCCCCATGGGCTAGGGGACTCCTTGGGGGGAGGGCAAGATAACCCCATCTTGGGGTTTCGGATGGATCTGCCCCCCCATCCGCATTTGTGACTTGTGCAGGGTCCCTGGGTAATGGGATCGCTGTTTGTGACCTTCCCCGACCAGCAGAGTCATTGGATGTAAGCAGGGTTCACTTAATGACCACATGTTTGGCTTAGCGACCGCCGCAGAAAAGGTTCTAAAATTGAGTGCACCTGTCTTTACCACTGGAAGGGGAGAGCCAGGCCCTCCTTCACCTGCCCCAGCTCAGCCAGGTCTGGAGGTAGGCCAACCGCTGTGCCTCATGGACTAGGGGATCCTTGGGGGGACCCCCGGGTGGGTAGGTGGGGGAGTCAGGCACACATGGCCAGATTTTGGGGTTTGGGGTTTTAATCTGCGTCCCTGTTTACTTGGCCTTGGTCCTCACATTTGTGACTTGGGCAAGTTCCCGGATGATGGGATCGCCGTTTGCGAGGAGCAGAATCACTGGGGGGAAAGCCAGGTTTGCTTAAGGACCACATGATTCACTTAACAACCGCCACAAAAAGCATTCTAAAATGGACTCCCTTTACGACCGTATCCCTTAGGGACGGATGCTCCGGTCCATTCGGCGCTCGACCTAGTCATCAATATGACGGGGGCAGACGGACCCTCGATCCAAAGGCCCGCACTGTGTGAAGGGGAAGAGGGTCCAAGGCCTTACACAGATTAACAGAGTGGGAAGGGACCTTGTAGGTCATCTAGTCCAACCCCCCACCCAAGCAGGAGACTCTACACCATTTGTGACAGATTGGTCAAGAGATTGGTCCAATCTCTTCTTGAAAGCCTCCAGGGATGAAGCTCCCACAACTTCCGAAGGCAACTTCTGTTCCATTGGTTGATTGTTCTCACTGTCAGAAAGTTCCTCCTTATTTCCAGGTTGAATCTCTCCTTGTTCAGTTTCCATCCATTGTTCGTTGTCTGGTGCTTTTAGGTGCTTTGGAAAATAGCTTGACCCCTTCCTCCTCCTCTCTGGGGCAGCCCCTCAAATACTGGAAGACTGCTCTCCTGTCTCCCCGGTCCATCTCTTCCCTAAACTAGCCAGGCCCAGTTCCTGCAACCGTTCATCGTATGTTTGAGCCTCCAGTCCCCTAACTATCCTAGTTGCTCTTCTCTGCCCTCTTTCTCAACATCTTTTTTAATCGTGTGGAGACCAAAACTGGATGCAGTTTCTCTAGGGTGGCCCTTGTGCCCTTTGGGAAGGACAGAGGGCAGAAGAGGAGATGGGGAGGTTTGCATCAAAAAGCCTGCCAAAAGACAGATGGGAATGGTCTCAGATCTGCTTCCCATTTGCTGTGATGAGGCAGAGAGGAGAGAGAGAGAGAGAGAGAGAGAGAGAGAGAGAGCGCTCTGGGGAGCCATTGACCCCTGAGCCCCCTCCCTGCCTAATGGCTGAGTAGGGACTTTGAGGCTGCTGTCCCCGAGGCCGAAATAGTGAGCGATGCAGAGGACATTTTAAGCAAAAATCGCCAAATCGCCTTGCTCTTCCCTCCTGCCCGGAAGGCTGGCTTGTACTGGGCCCACTGGCTCCAACGTTCACGACTTAGATGAGGGAATAGGAGGGGAACTGACCAAATTTGCAAATGATACTAAGCTGGCAGGAGTAGCTGACACCCAAGAAGATCGGCTGGAGATCCAGATGGATCTTGACAGACGAGAACCCTGGGCCCTATCCAACAAAATGAAATTCAATGTAGAGAAAAGTAAAGTCCTACACTTAGGCAAGAAAAACCCAAAGGACACATATAGACTGGGGAAACCAGGCTCAATAGCAGGAACTGTGAGGAGGATCTTGGAGTCTTAGTGGACAACCAGCTAAATAGGAACCAGCAGTGTGTAGCAGCAGCCAAAAAAGCTAATGCAATCCTAAGTTGCATTAACAGAGGGATACAATCAAGATCAAGGGAGGTACTAATACTGCTCTGTAAAGCCTTAGTAAGACCACACCTAGAGTCCTGCATCCAGTTTTGGTCACCACATTATAAAAAATATGTTGAGACTCTACAAAAAGTGCAGAGAAGAGCAACCAGGATGATGTGGGGACTGGAGACTAAAACATACGATGAACGGTTGCAGGAACTGGGCCTGGCTCATCTAGGGAAGAGAAGGACCAGGAGAGACAGGAGAGCACCTTCCAATATTTGAGGGGCTGCCAGAGAGAGGAGGGGGGGGGGTCAAGCTATTTTCTAAAGCACCTTTGAAGGCCAGACAAGGAATAATGGATGGAAACTGAACAAGCAGAGATTTAACCTGAAAATAAGGAGAAACTTTCTGACAGTGAGGACAATCAACCGATGGAAGAGCTTGCCCTCAGAAGTTGTGGAAGCGCCATCACTTGAGACTTTCAAGAAGAGATTGGACTCCCATGTGTCAGAAATGGTGTAGGGTCTCCCTCTTGGGTAGGGGGCTTGGACTAGAAGACCTACAAGGTCCCTTCCAACTATCTGTTATCTGTTAATTCAACTCCCAGAAGATGTTCCCAACTATGCCCGAGATGCAGAGGAGGAGGAGACGCGGCTGACTTAAAAGGCAACGGAGGGCAGCTATCCCATTCCCCTTTGAGCTCCCAAACTATCTTCTGAATTATTTCCCAAATCCTGCAGAGCTCAAGGTTACAGCCAAAGCATCCCCGCCCCCCAGTTCTAGCTTTTCCCAGTGAGGGTCCTTCAGATTCAATGCACAGGTTCCCCTAACCAACACGCCCCCGATGGACCCTGTGCCCCCAGGGCAACGCTCAGGGAGGGACCGTGCGCCTTTCTGTCTATCATCTATCGGCCTGTCTATCTATAATTTGTCTGTCTATCATGCCTGTCTATCATCTCTCTGTCTGCCTTTATCTATTTATCTAATTATCATCTATCTATCGTCTGTCTATCTGTCTATCTATCTATCTATCTATCTATCTATCTATCTATCTATCTATCTATCTATCAATCTATCATCTATATTTATCATCTTATCTATCATCCATCAATCATCTATCGATCTATCTGTCTGTCTATCTATCTATCTATCTATCTATCTATCTATCTATCTATCTATCTTCTATCTATCCAGCTATTTCTCTCTCTCCTGTCTGTCTGTCTATCTATCTATCTATCTATCTATCTATCTATCTATCATCTATCTATCAATCTATCCTCTATATTTATCATCTTATCTATCATCCATCAATCATCTATAGATCTATCTGTCTGTCTATCTATCTATCATCTATCTATCTATCTATCTATCTATCTATCTATCTATCTATCTATCTATCATCTATATCTTCTATCATCTATCTATCAATCTATCATCTACATTTATTATCTTATCTATCTATCTTTCTATCTAGCTATCTATCTATCATCTATCTATCATCTATATCTTCTATCATCTATCTATCAATCTATCAATCTATCATCTATGTTTATCTTATCTATCATCTATCTATCAATCTATCATCTACATTTATTATCTTATCTATCATCTATCTATCTATCTATCTATCTATCTATCTATCTATCTATCTATCTATCTATCTATCTATCTATCTATAAGCATAAGTGCACCATCGTGCCTACCGCCCCGTCCTATTGTCCCCATTTATTTGTACCTATTTCCTGTATTCTTCCTCATGTTTATACTTATATCTATTATCTTGTAAGCGATTGACAAATCAAATAAATAAATAAATAAAATCTATGTCATCTATCATCTGTCTATCATCTGTCTATCCTCGCTCCCTCCATTCCTCCCTCCATATCTATCCATATCTCTCTCTCTCTCTCTCTCTCTCCCTCTCTCTCTCTCTCTCTCTCTCTTATCATAGGGTAACACTCCAAAATATCGGCTGGCTTGACAGCCCCTTGACTGGGAAGGGGGTCACAGTCCATATGCTTCCCTAGCCAAGGAAGGGCTGAGTTTCCACCTTCCACCCCTTCTGTTCCTTTCCTTTCTCCCTCCACCTTTGATCCAACTCTCCCAATCCCCACCCCTTCCCCCCTCCAAGGCCATGAAACCCGAGGAGAGGTCCTGGTTGGGGACAGAGAGAGGGAGCTGGGGGGGGGGGTCAAATCCCCCCAGAGGGGATTTGAAGGCTCTCTCTACTACAGCTTCAGCCTTCCAGCCTTCCGGAGCAGATGCCTTCTGTCTGGGCCCTCCAGATTTCTCTGCCCCTAAAACAGCGCCGGGCCTTTTCCTTCCCTCCCTTGAGGGCTGCGGTGGATCTGAAATGGATCTTTTATTATTATTATTATTATTATTATTATTATTATTTGTCAATTGCTTACAAGATAACAGGTATAAGTAAAAACATAGTTATGAATACCTGGATACATAGAAGAAAAATGAAAGAAACAATAGGACAGGGACGGTAGGCACGTTGGTGCGCTTATGCACGCCCCCCTACAGACCTCTTAGGAAGGGGGTGAGGTCAATAGGAGACAGTCTAAGGTGAAAGTTTTGGGGGGTTTGCTTCCTGCTGTGTTTTGGAAGCTGGGCAGGAGACAGTGTCGAAAGAGGCTCAGGCCCCAGAAAGAGTGAAGGGAAGACCAAGATGATTATAGGGCTGATCCAGATGTGGTGCGTGTTTCATCATCTCCAGAGGCTTTTAAGATCTTGCCTCAACAGAAGGGACCTTGGAGGTCGTCTAGCCCAACCCCCACCCAAGCAGGAGTCCCTGCACCGTTTCTGAGAGGTGGCAGGCTAGTCTCTTCTTGAAAGCTTCCAGCAATGGAGATCCCACAACGTCCGAAGGGAACTTCTGTTCCGTGGGTTGAAAAGAGGGTCAAACTCCTGCCTTGGGCAAAGGGTTGGGCTAGAAGATCTCCGAGGTCCCTTCCAGCCCTAAGCCCTATTCTCCATCCTGACCCTCCAAACAGCCTACAAGGCCAGGGCAAGAATGGCCTAAGGTCTCCTGCCTTGAGTAGGGGGTCACCAACGCCCTCAACTATGGCCTATTCAGAACTTACATAACCAGCAGGCTGGGCGCACACTCGTGTGTGTGCACGCATATCACGCAGCTTGACTTGCACAACTGGCAGGCTGGCACAGGTGCACACACACCTGAAGCTCAACTGAAGCCCCGTTCCCTTCTCCTCCCCCCTCCCGAAGTGGGACACCAAGACGTAAAGGTCCATTGGATTAGTAGACTCCAAGGTGTCACCTATTTTTATGATTCTGAATGTATGATTCTACCATTCGTTCGATGATTCTTTCCATGAATTTCTGAAAAGCAGTCAATCATTCCACCAGAATAGAGCCTGGAAGGAAACCTTGGAGGTCTTCTAGTCCAACCCCCTGCTTAAGCAGGAGATGCTGGCGTATACCATTTGAAACAAGTGACTGTCCAGTCTGTAATATCTACCCCTATCTTTATATCTATCTATCTGTAATATATATTTATGATCTATTATCCAGGGGTGGGATTCAAATTTCTTAACTGGCTCTGTGGGCGTGGCCTAATTTGTGGGTGTGGTTTGGTGGTCATGTGACTGGCTGGGCATGGCTTGTATGTAAATATTGATATAAATATTGATTTTTTTAAAATTTGAAAAAAGAGCAACTTTTACCCAAAATCAGGCTAAGCAGGCAGGCAGATTGAGCTGCTCCCAGAATCACAGATTCACTCAGAGATCTATCTTTCTGCAATCGGCTACCTGAGTCTGTCACATAAAATTTGCTTGCAAGCAAACTCACAAAATTAACTCACACCATTATGTAAATATTGAATTTTTTATTTAAAAAAGAGCAACGTTTACCCAAAATCAGGCAAAGCAGGCAGGCAGATTGAGTTGCTCCCAGGATCACAGATTCACTCAGAGATCTATCTTTCTGCAGTCGGCTACTTGAGTCTGTCACATAAAATTTGCTTGCAAGCAAACTCACAAAATTAACTCACAACACACCATTATGTAAATATTGAATTTTTATTTGAAAAAGAGCAACGTTTACCCAAAATCAGGCAAAGCAGGCAGGCAGATTGAGTTGCTCGCAGAATCACAGATTCACTCAGAGATCTATCTTTCTGCAATCTGCTACCTGAGTCACTGCACTGAAAAATAGAAGCTTCAGTCCTAAGGAAGGTTCAGCTCTGCTTTTAGATTAGCTAGAAATCAAGAAATCCAAGGATTTCCTAGTTTCTAGCTAATCTAAATCTCCTGGCACAGCAGATAGTCAAAACAGCTGATCATTGGGGGGGGGGGAAAGGAAAAATAGCAACTTACCCCAAAATTAGGCTTAGGCATAACACAGACAATTTGGATGGCGTGCATGCCAGGTAAGTGGGTGGGGTAGGGCAGGGCTAGGCAGTGGCCCGATTTGCCAGTTCTCCGAACTGTGCAGAATCATAACAACCAGTTCTATAGAACTGGTCCAACCCGGTAGAATCCCACCCCTGTGGGCATACCTTGGGCATGGCTGGCCTCCGGGCGACAACTGAAATAACATATATATTTTTTTTGCAAAATGTCTGTCTGAGTTGTGAAAGTTGCACCTGTTGTGTAGGGCAGAGAGACCCAACATTCTGCGGCAGTGTTTCTCAACTTGACCACTTGAAAATGGGTGGATTTCAACTCCCAGAATTCCCCACCTGGCAAAGTTTAATTCTAGGAGTTGAAGTCCACCTGTCTTAAAGAAGCTGGCTGGGAATTCTGGGAGTTGGAGTCCACCCATCTTAAAACATTCTGGCTGGGGAATTCTGGGAGTTAAAATCCACCCATTTTTAATCCTTCTGGGTTGGGAATTCTTGGAGTTGATCCACGCATCTTAAAGCTTGCTGGGTAGGGAACTCTGGGAGTTGGTCCACCTGTCTTAAAGAAGCTGGCTGAGGAATTCTGGGAGTTGAAGTCCACCCATTTTAACCCTGCTGGCTGGGGAATTCTGGGAGTTGAAGTCCACCCATTTTAACCCTGCTGGCTGGGGAATTCTGGGAGTTGAAGTCCACCCATTTTAACCCTGCTGGCTGGGGAATTCTGGGAGTTGAAGTCCACCCATTTTAACCCTGCTGGCTGGGGAATTCTGGGAGTTGAAGTCCACCCATTTTGATCCTGCTGGCTGGGGAATTCTGGGAGTTGAAGTCCACCCATTTTAACCCTGCTGGCTGGGGAATTCTGGGAGTTGAAGTCCACTCATTTTAACCCTGTTGGCTGGGGAATTCTGGGAGTTGAAGTCCATCCATTTTGATCCTGCTGGCTGGGGAATTCTGGGAGTTGAAGTCCACCCATCTTAAAGCATGCTACAGAACCCAGTGAGGCGTTGCCATGTCTGAAAGCGCCCAACAACCGAGGCATCCGTGCTCCCAGGACTTGGCGAGGCTGGGCATTGTTCCAGTGGTGCCGGCCATGGGTGGGTGGTGCACTGGTGCCCATGACAATGTTCTGGTCTCACTGTGGCTTCTGACACACACACACACACCGTTCGGATGATTGGCAGCCTGGTGATATTGGAGCTGAAAAGTTTAGCTGTTTCCATCTTTGGATTTGGAGGAGCTTTAGGGGATGAAATGAAGGTCTTAAATCTTGAACTCATTTTCTTCCTTAATCCCACCCAAATGCCACAATCACACTGTTTTGCAACGGCCGGGATTTTAAGCAGCCGAATATCCGCCTTGAAACCTTACCTTTTTTGGGATTCTGGTTTGTTGCTTAAGAGCCCCTTGGGTGGTTTCCCCGTCAGTTGCCCGTCTTTCTGAAATTTGGAAGCAGCCAGTGGGGGTTTGTGTGTAACTTTTGAGTGGTCCAGCTTCTGCTAAGCCATGTTGAAAAGTCCAGTTTTCTAAACAAGGAAGGATTTGTGGTTTAGTGTTGTGTAAAAAGGCAGGCAAGCGTAGCTTATTTGATCAATAAGCCAGTGTTAAACCAGACTGGGGCTCTCAAGAGTTGTAAAAGGGGTCGGAAGGCCATCGTAACCGATAACAGGGGAAACTTTCCTGAGAATCTTTCATAAAGAAACTTCATGGAAGTTAATGTGAGGAGGGAGGGAGAGAGGGAGAGGGAGAAAAGAATGGAGGGAGAAATGAGAGAAGGGAAGGAAAGAAGGCAAGAAAGGTGGAAGTGAGAATGGGAGAGGAAAGAAAGAAAAAGAGAGAGAGAGAGAGAGAGAGAGAGAGAGAGAGAGAGAGAAAGAAAGAAAGAAAGAAAGAAAGAAAGAAAGAAAGAAAGAAAGAAAGAAAGAAAGAAAGAAAGAAAGGAGAGAGGAAAGAGGGAGGAGAGAATGGATGGAGAGAAAGGGAGAGAAATGAGGGAAGGAGGGAAGGAAGGAAGGAAGAGGAAGGAAGGATGGGAGGGAGGGAAGAGAAAGAGGAAAGGAGGGAGGGTGGAAGGAAGGGGAAGGGGAGAATGGGAGAGAAATAGGAGAAGGAAGAAAAGAAGGGAAGTGGGGAGGAAAGAGAAGGAGGGAGGGAGGAGGGGAAGAGGAAAGGAAGGAAAGAACAAAGGAAGGAACGAAGGAAGGAAGGAAAGGGAAAGGAGACTGGGAGAGAAATAAGAAGGGAGGGAGAAAGGGAGAGAAATGAGAGAAGGGAAGGAAGGAAGGCACGAAAGGTGAGAATGGGAGAGAAATGGGAGAAGGCAAGAAAGAAGGGAGAGAGGAAAGAGGGAGGGAGAGAATGGATGGAGAGAGAAAGGGAGAGAAATGAGGGAAGGAAGGGAGAAAGGAAGAGAGAGGAGGGAAGGAAGAGAAAGAGGAAAGGAGGAAGGTGGAAGGAAGGAAGGGGAAAGGGAGAATGGGAGAGAAATAGAAGAAGGAAGAAAAGAAGGGAAGGAGGAAGGAAAGGGAAGGAGAGAGAGAGGAAAGGAGGGAGGAAAAAGGGAAGGAAGGATTGAAGGAACAAAGGAAGGAATGAAGGAACAAAGAAAGAAAGGAATGAAGGAAGAAAAGAAAGGGAAAGGACAATGGGAGAGAAATAAGAAGGGAGGGAGAAAGGGAGAGAAATGAGAGAAGGGAAAGAAGGAAGGCACGAAAGGCGAGAATGGGAGAGAAATAGGAGGGCAAGAAAGAAGGGAGAGAGGAAAAAGAGGGAGGGAGAGAATGGATGGAGAGAGAAAGGAGAGAAATGAGGGAAGGAGGGAGAAAGGAAGAGAGAGGAAGGAAGGATGGGAGGGAAGGAAGAGAAAGAGGAAAGGAGGAGGGTGGAAGGAAGGAAGGGGAAAGGGAGAATGGGAGAGAAATAGAAGAAGGAAGAAAAGAAGGGAAGGAGGAAGGAAGGGGAAGGAGAGGAGAGAAGGAAAGGGGAAGGAAGGATTGAAGGAACAAATGAACAAACAAAGAAAGGAACAAAGGAAGGAAAGAAAGGGAAAGGAGAATGGGAGAGAAAGAGGAAAAGAAAAGAAGAAAGGAAAGAAGGAAGGAAAGAAAGCAGGCCATGGAAAAGGAGCAGATAACCAGGGAACCCCGTGGGTTTTGAGGAGCTGTCCTCAGTTGTGTTGGAGGGGGACTCTCTGGAACAGCTGTCAGTCACCTCTCCCAGGTGATGAGCCTGCTGAGTAAGCAGAGGCTTGTAGGAACAACAGGAAGCAAATTACATGGACTGAGCAAATGAGAGTTTGCCCCTGGAGATGGTGTTGACTGGGAAGCCCGCAAGGCAGCGCTTCCTTTCCAAATCAAGAGTTGTCGCTCAGCTAATCAATGAGACCGAGAAGAAATATAAGCCGGCAGGAAGTCCTCGACTTACGACCACAACTGAGCCCAAAACTTCCACCTCTAAGCGAGACGTTTGTTAAGTAAGGTTTGCCCCGTTTTGCAACCTTTCTTCCTGCTCAGGGGTGGCCTCCATTGTGGTCGTAAGTCAAGTGGATCGCTGACGTTGTTCAGTTAGTGACGGTTGTTAAGGGAATCTGGCTTCCCCATGGACTCTGCTTGTGAGAAGGTCACAAAAAGGGGATCACGTGACCCCGGGGACACTGCAACTGTCGTAAATGTGAGCCGGTTGGCAACTGTCTGAATTTTGATCACGTGACCGCGGGGAGGTTGCAACCAATGGTGGGATTGGAATAACTTAACAAGCGATTATCTGGGTGTGGCTGTCTGGTCATGTGACTGGGTGGGTGATGTCACCGATCACACCCAGCCCTGCCTCCCAGCCACTCACCTCAAAGGCAGAGGTAGGATTCAGCTGGTTGGCCCCACTCCCATCTGTTTTTTGGCCTGTTTTTTGCAAACAGCCCAAAAAATGGCCTGAAAATGTCACAAAAATTCACCTGAAAACACCCCCAAAATGACCAAAAATGCCCTGAAAACACCCCCAAAAATGTCCCCCAAAATGACCTGAAAATGGCATGACAATGGCCTGAAAATGCCCCCCAAAATGACCAAACCATCTTGAAAACACCCCTCAAAACACTCCCAAACACCTGGAAAACATCCTGAAAATGGCCCGAAAAACAGCCTGAAAACACCACAAAAGAATGGCCTGAAAACACCCCCAAATTGACCAAAAACATCCTGAAAACATTCCAAAAAACACCCCAAAATACCTGAAAATGGACCGAATACGGCCTGAAAATGCCACGAAAGAATGGCCTGAAAACACCCCCAAATATGACTAAAAACAGCCTGAAAACACCCCCAAAATGCCCCAAAATGCCTGAAAATGGCCCAAAAATGAACTGAAAACATCACAAAAATGGCCTGAAAACACCCCCAAAAAACAACCAAAACAGCCTGAAAATACCTCAAATTATGCCCCCAAACACCTGGAAAATGGCTTGAAAATGGCCCAAAATGGCCCCCAAATGGTCCAGAAAACAGCCCGGAAAACATGCTAAAAAACAAGTGGGGGTGAGGCCAGCCTGTGGTGGGATTTGCCGGTTCACCGACCGGCACAGAATGTTAACAACCGGTTCTCCTGAACCGGTGCGAACCGGCAGCTGCCCACCCCTGATTACAATGGTCATTAAGTGTAAAAAACGATATTAGGTTCCTTTTTTCGGTGCCGTTGTAAGAACGACTTGTACTTTGGCCTGAAAACGTTTGACTTTTGCAAAGTAAAAAGCTGCCAAATGCCGCTCAGATTCCCCCTTTGGGCTGCATCCACACAACTCCTGAAATATCCCGGTTGAGCAAACACGGTGGATCCATCCCAGGCCTTAAAAAAGCAAACCGTATGAAAGCAAAGTATAATTTTCTGACTCGCGCAGCCTGTGGGAACTGTTGCCTCCCCCCTCCCAACACACACACACACACATATATGCACACATCCTGGGCTTGTGTGTTGTGTGAACGCAGCCCAACGTTGGAAAACATCTGCTCATTTTGGAAGACAAACCCTGGTGCTCCGGATGGCTGGGTTGGTTCCAGACTCGAGAGGCTCAGCAGAGAAAGGTCAAAGGCGCTGTGGAGATGGATTTCTTTCTGTTTTTTTTTTTTTTTTGTAATGGGTTTTGGAAAAATTCCCAGCTTCCGAAAAGCTCCCGCGTTTTGCTGATGCCCTGAATTGCTTTCGGAAGCGCTGAATGGAGAAGGAGCCAAGAAACCAGCCCCTTCCTTGGAAGATGCGGTGTGGCTCAGCTGCCGCTGCTCAGAAATGGAAAATAATATTATATTACAGGGTGACGAATGGAGGGGGGCAGGAGGGGGAAGGAACCCTCTTCCCTTCCTTTCATCCCAGAACGGCATCGCGAAACAGAATAACAAGGGTCGGGTGGGATCTCGGAGGTCTTCTAGTCCAACCCGCTGTACAAGCAGGAGACCCTGACAGAATTACAGAATAACACAGGGGAAAACACACGCCGTGTTGACCACAAAGCAGCTGGATAGTGTGTGAGGTGGTGGCAGGGTGTGTACGACAACGGAGAATCCAGTGTGTATCAGCCAACAAGAAGCTGAAGGTCCCACACTTAGGGTGCAGGATGCTAAATTTGGAGAGTTTAGCTGGAAACTGGGAGGTGGTGAATTCTAGTCCTGCCCTAGCCATGATAGCTAACTGGGTGACTTTGGGCCAATCATCAGGAGAAGGTGAATTCTAGTCCCGCCTTAAACATGAAAGCAGGCTGGGTGACTTTGGGCCAATCACCAGGAGATGGTGAGTTCTAGTCCCGCCTTAGGCATGAAAGCAGGCTGGGTGACTTTGGGCCAATCACCAGGAGACGGTGAGTTCTAGTCCCGCCTTAGGCATGGAAGCAGGCTGGGTGACTTTGGGCCAATCACCAGGAGATGGTGAGTTCTAGTCCTGTTTTAGTGGTGAAAGGTGACTGGGTGCCTTGGCCAATCACCAGGAGACGGTGAGTTCTAGTCCTGCCTTAGGCATGAAAGCTGGCTAGGTGACTTTGAGCCAATCACCAGGAGTCGTTGAGTTCTAGTCCCGCCTTAGGCATGAAAGCAGGCTGGGTGACTTTGGGCCAATCCCCAGGAGACAGTGAATTCTAGTCCTGCTTTAACCATGAAAGCCGGCTGGGTGACTTTGGGCCAATCACCAGGAGACGGTGAGTTCTAGTCCCGCCTTAGGCATGAAAGGCAGCTGGGTGACTTTGGGCCAATCCCCAGGAGACAGTGAGTTCTAGTCCTGCTTTAACCATGAAAGCCAACTGAGTGACTTTGGGCCAATCCCCAGGAGACAGTGAGTTCTAGTCCAGGCTTAGGCATGAAAGTCGGCTGGGTGACTTTGGGCCCAATCACCAGGAGACAATGAATTCTAGTTCCACCTTAAGCACGAAAGCTAACCAAGTGACTTTGGGCCAATTTCTCTCTCTCTCTTTCACCCCAACCAACCTTGTAGTGTGGTTGTGATTGTGAGCAACACAGGAGGAGGAAGGTGCATTGGATGTGCGTTCATCACCTCCTTGGGTTCTTTGCAGAAATGATAAAGGCAGGATACAAACGAATGAATAAAAACGGCTGAATAAATCACCTTTCTTAACTTACCGGCCTTGCTTTCGCGATTCAGGAGACGGAACGAGAAACCGCGACTGTGATTTTTTTTTCAATGAACGGAGACCCCTCGGCCTAAAATAGAAGCGGGGGGGGGGTGATTATTATTTTTTAAAGTGTGGTGGGGGGTGAAGTGCAGATACGGCTGAGTACCTAAAAATGCCAAAGAGGGGAAGGACAGCGAAAGGTTTTGATTTCTGCACTCTCCAGAAAAGAAGGAAACAGCTGAGAAGGCGACTGAACGGAGTTAACAACCTTGGCCAATGACCTCTCCCCATCGCGCCAATTCTGGGAGAATATAAACGGCACACCGCCCCCCCCTCCAAAAAAAATGCAGATCCTGCCTTTATGGCTTCCAGATTTAACCGCGACTATTTTCTCCACTCCGTGAATTAAGCTTGATTGCCAAAATGTCGAGTGGTTTAATATCTGAATCTCAAGGAGCTTTGAGTATTTCAAAAAGACACAGCTGCATAAATATTCTCCCCCGATCTCCACAGCCCCCAGTTGCGAATGATCTAGATTTCATTAAAATCCTGGTATTTATTTTTTAAAAAATGGTGCACAGTTGTTTATTATTATTATTATTATTATTATTATTATTATTATTATTATTATTATTAAAACCTATTTCTGCCCCATTTTTCTTCTTCTTTCACACCTAAAAATTGGGGAATGACCTTACAGGTCATTTTCTTTGTTCTTTGATCGTTTTATGGAAGTGAAATTCTGGTACGGAGACAGATTCTGCTTGATTTTATTTTTATTTTATTTTTGCCGGGCGTGTCCAGGGGCTTCTCGACTTACAACAGCTTGTGATTGATGACACCCGGCCCCTGAAGGTGCTCAATTGGAGAATCTGGTTTAGGAGACCCCCCTGGGGGGGGGGGGAAACAGGGTCCCAGGGGAGTGTAAATTATGTAGGCCAGAGTTGGCTTCATGCAGGGCAGGGCCAGGATGTCACCTCTAATAAATCCTTTGAAGCTTTTCGAAGTTTGGCTCGAGAATCATGATTTCATTAGGGTGATTGTTGGAATCCTGACACAGGGATTCACTTAACAATGGTGGCAAAAAAGGTTGTAAAATGGGACAAAATTCACAGAGCAACTGTCTCGCTGAGCAAGAGAACTTTTTGGGCTCCCTTGTGGTCGTAGGTTGAGCCCAAAATTTTGATCCCATGATTGCAATGGCCATAAGTGTGAAAAACAGTCATAAGTCCCTTTTTCCAGTGCTGTTGTAACTTTGGTCACTAAACAAACCAATGTAAGTCGAGGACTACCTGTGTTGATGATGGTCACTGTGTCCCTTCTGACAACCCAAGGAGACAGATTCACTGAACAACCGTGTGACTAACTTTAATTGCAGTGCGTCGTTTGGCAAGGAAGGTTGTAAGCTGGAGCAAAACTCACGAAACCACTGTCTCGCTTAGCAACGTAGAAGTAGGGCTCCCTTGAAGGTCGTAAGTCGAGGACAACCCTGCGCACGCCTTCCTCTCTCCCTCTCCTTCCCCACAGGTACCTGAGGAGCCTCTACCTGGGTCTCCAGAGCCGCTGGCAGTCCGAGCATCGCCAGCGCCATTTTTACTGGAGGATGATGTTCGAATGTGCCGACGTCAGCATGTTGCGCCTTCTGGAGACCTTCCTCAAGAGCGCCCCGCAACTGGTGCTGCAGCTGAGCATCATGGTGCAACAGAAGCGGATTGACCCCCTGCAAGGTGAGCGGAGGTGGGCCCCGGTGGGAGGGGAGGGGGAGGGAGCAGCCGTGGGGTCCTGCCGGTTCGGTGTTCGAGGAGGGAGGAAGAAAAGAAGAGGGAAGGAGGCAGAAAGGAAGGAGGATGGAGGGAGGATAAAAGAGAAGGAAGGAAGAGAAGGAGAGGTGAAGGGGGAGGAGGGGGAGTAAAAGGGAGGGAGGGAAGGAAGGAGAAGATAGGGAGGATAAAGAGAGGAAGGAAGGAGAAGGGAGGGAGGGAGGAGAAAGAGGAAAGAGGAAGGAAGAGAAGAAGAGATGGAGGAAGGAGGAGGGGAGAGTAAAAAGGGAGGGAGGGAAGGAAGGAGAAGATAGGGAAGATATAGAGGAAGGAAGGAAGGGAGAGGGAGGGAGGATAAAGAGAGGAAGGAAGGAGAAGGGAGGGAGGGAGGTGAAAGAGGAAAGAGAAAGGAAGGAAGAGAAGGAGAGATGAAGGAAGGAGGAGGGGAGAGTAAAAAGGGAGGGAGGGAGGGAAGGAGAAGATAGGAAGGATAAAGAGGAAGGAAGGAGAAGGGAGGGAGGACAAAGAGGAAGGAGGGAAGAAGAAAAGAGGAGGGAAGGAGGAGGTAGGATGGAAGGAGGAGGGAGGGAGGATAAAGAAAGGAAGGAGGGGAGAGAGAGAAGGACGGAAGAAGGAGAGGAGAGTAAAAAGGAAGGATGGAAAGGAAGGAAGGAGAAGCTGGAGAGGATAAAGAGAAAGGAGGGGAGAGGGAGGGAGGATAAAAGAGGAAGGAGGAGAAGAGGGAGAAGGAAGGAAGAAGGAGGGAGAGAAAAGAGAGAGGATGGAACAAAAGAAGGAACAAAAGAAGAAAGGAGGAGAGGGATAGTTTGGGTGGAACATGTGTGCCATTTCCGATGTCCCTTCGGGAAAGGAATGTTAGAAGCTCGTTGGGTCAAAGAAGGAGGATGCTACCTGTTCTACTACCAGATCAATGATCGCGCACGCGCGCACACACACCTAACACGCATGCGCCACTTTCCCCACACCAGCTGAGCCTGCAGCGCCAATCAGCTGAGAGGATAAGGAAGAGAAAAGTGTAGGGAGTGTTGGGAGGGCCAATCCTGCGCTTTTCTCTTCTCAGTCTGATCGTCGGAGGGTTTTATTTTATTTTTTTTACTACCACTTCGGCCAAACCGGTCCAAACCGGTAGTATACCACCACTGAGTAGGAGACACCCAGAGAAGGGGAGAGCAAACCCCTAGAGCAGAGGTCTCCAAACTTGGCAACTTTGAGATTGGTGGACTTCAATAGTTGCCAAGTTGGGAGATCCCTGCTGCCCTAGAGTAGACTTTGGGAATTGGGGCCAACCTTGGTACTCTCTGAGTTTGGTTGTTTTCTCGCAGACGTTTCAAGACCCGACTAGGTAATATCATCAGTGCTAGAAAGGAGTTGGGTTTGTGGAAAGGAGGAGGAGGAGGAGGAGGAGGAGGAGGAGGAGGAGGAGGAGGAGGAGGAGGAGGAGGAGGAGAGGTCCTTGGTGCTCTCTGAGGCTTCATGGTTTTCTAGCAGACCTTTCATGACCCAACTAGGTAATTTCATCAGTGCTAGAAGGAAAGGGGTTTTCAGAAGAGGAAGAAAATTGTGGAGTCCTTGCTGGTCTCTGAGTTTGATTGTTTCCTTGAGTTTGAATTTTCATGCTAGCCCTGATGATGTTCCCTAGTTGGGTCGTGAAACGCCTCCAGGAAAACGATCAAGCTCAGAGAGCACCAAGGACCTCACAGTCCTCTTCCCCCTCTACTTCCTCCTCCTCTTCCTCTCCACAAACCTCCATCCCTTCTAGCACTGATGATGTTCCCTAGTTGGGTCATGAAACGTCTGCCAGAAAACCACCCAGCTCAAAGAGCACCAAGGACCCCACAGTTCTCCTTCCCCCTCCTCTTCCTCTCCACAAACCCTACTTCCTTCTAGTACTGATGTTACCTAGATGGGTCATGAAACATCTTCCAGAAAACCATCAAGCTCTGAGAGCACCAAGGACCCCCCAGCCCTCCTCCTCCTCCTCCTCCTTCCCTGCTCCTCCACTCCACAAACCACAACCCATTTTTTCCCCCATCACCACTTGTGTCATGTTGGTTTGACTTCTCCGGAGTCCTTTCCCATATATGTATATACGAACACCGACGTAGCAGTTAGGTGGTTGACCTTCCAGTCTCCTTGACCTCCTTGGGGATATACCTCCACGGGGTCATTTCCTTCTCTCCTCTTGGTTTTCCTTCAGATCAATCCTCTTACCCCTGCCCCTCCCACCCATCCAGGCTCTAGGCTAGCGGTGTCAAACTCGTGGCGTCACGTTGTCGTCACGTGATGCACCGCGGGGTAAACCGGGAGGTGGAGAGAGGCTAGCACGGGAAGCATCTGGCCCGTTGGACACCCCCTGCTCAACGCTGTCACCCCATCCCTGGGGTCTATCCTCCAGCTCCATGTCTTCCCTAGAGAACCTTCAAGGACACCTTGTCTCAGGGGTGGGCTGCTAGGAGGTTTGCGTGGGTTCGAGACGACCATCTAGCTAAGATTCTACGCCGTTTGGAGAACCTGCAAATCCCATGCCTGGCTAGCCCCTTTCGCCACTCCCCTCCCCTCCCCGGAGTCTCACCCGCCGCCTGTTTTGGATGCCAGATAAGTGCAGGGCCTGCACAGAAGCCCAGGAAAGGCTAAAAATGGGACTCCGGAAAGTTCTAGAAGGCTGGAAACGGGCCCGTTTCTGGCTACTGGAGAGCCACCAGAACCCCGGGAGGGCAACCCCCTCCCGCCGTGGTGCAGGAGGCTGACTAGACCGTGCCCACCGTGGCCACGCCCACCCAGCAACCAGGCAGAGAACCCATTGCTAAAAAAATTTGAAGTTCACCCCTGCCTTGTCTTCTCCGTAATTCGTTGTTCCCCTTTGTCTCTCTATTCCTTTCGAGAAGGTTTCTCCGCTTCTGCCTCGCTGGTGTCTCTGGCGTGGACTTTGGCCTCTTACCAAAAGGTGCTCCGGGATTCCCGGGAAGACAAGATGCCCATGTCCTACAAAGGAGCCATGGTCCAGATCCTGTGGCACCTCTTCACCATTGCCGCCCGAGCCATCGCCTTCGCCCTCTTCGCTTCCGTCTTTCAGCTCTACTTCGGGATCTTCATTGTCACCCACTGGTGCATCATGACTTTCTGGATCATCCAAGGCGAGACGGATTTCTGCATGTCCAAGTGGGAGGAGATCATCTACAACATGGTGGTGGGCATCATCTACATCTTCTGCTGGTTCAACGTCAAAGAAGGCCGCAGCCGATGCCGCATGTCCATCTACTACATCATAACCCTGCTGGAGAATGCCGCGCTGACGGGCCTCTGGTACTGGTTCCGCGAACAGTACCTGATCTCCGAATTCTACGCCTTGATCATCGTCTGCGTGGTGGCCTCCAGCTTCGCTTTGGGAGTCTTCTTCATGTTCATCTACTACTGCCTCTTGCATCCCAGTGGAACCATTTTCGGGGCCCAGAACGCTGGCTGCCTCTGCGGGGAAGAGTCCACTGCCATACCCCGGGCTATGGGGCCTCCACCAGATGTGATCACCAGTCCGCCGCGCTCCTTGCCAAGGACTACAGAACGAGAGGGGATACCAGGGGACAGAGACAGCTGCGGGCCAGTCTTTCAGGTCAGGCCCAGTATGCCTTCCACCCCCATAGCCCGGGCCCCACGGACAGAGGGGCCTGTTATTCGCATTGATTTGCCACGGAAGAAGTACCCCGCCTGGGACGCCCATTTCATTGACAGGCGTCTCCGTAAGACCATTCTAGCTCTTGAGTACACCTCTCCGGCCACGCCGCGCCTACAGTATCGCAGCATGGGGGCGTCGCAGGAGCTATTGGAATATGAGACCACTGTGTAAGCAGGCCGGGAGGGACCCTTCCAGGCCTTGTGGGCTGAACCGGGTCCAAACAGCCCGAGTGAGCAAGCTTTGGGACTGTCCCGGTCCTTTTTGGGTGGGACGGTGGGAGTGGCAGTCCAGGAAGCATCAGGATGTCCCATTCTCACATCGCGATAATTCCGTTTAATTACTCCTTCTCGTGATATGGACTGCTCGTGGCCCTCTCGTATAATGGTGGTCAACTGGTGCTATTTGCTGTTCTCTCAGCTCACCATCTGGGCTATGCATTCGGTGGGTTGCGAATCCCCTCGCCCCATCCCTGTGGGCGGGTCCCCTGTTTGTCCTCCTCCCCAGTTGCGTTCCAGGAGGGACCCTATCTCCCAGCCAAGCCTCTCTCAAAATACCTCACTGTGACTTTGAGCCAAGGCCACCAAGGGCTTCTCTTATCTACGGTGCCCACGAAGTGGTTGGCTGGGAGTGGGTGGGTGACATGAGCAGAGGGTCCATCTCCGTAGGGAGTGGGGGGATGTGGGGGAGGTGATGGGAACCGAACAGCCCAAGGGAGTCCTGGAACGGGGTGGGAAGACGTTTGTAAAGTAGGAAGAGGGATGGATTTTAGGTTGCGGGCTACTTTCTGGCAACGGAGGGGTGGGATTCAACCCCAGGACTGGGTATTGGTGGATGCTTCACTTTTGCTGGAATGAGATTGGGGTGGGGGCTGGCAAGTTTTCATGCAGGAAACAGAGCTGGTGTAGAGAAGTAGCCCCCTTCACCCCGTTTTCGACTCGTCCCCAAATTGTACAGAAAGAGCTCCCAAGACGGCGTTTCCATCAGACGCCGTCTGTCTGGGAGGGCGAGATTCTGGATTTGGGGAAGGGTCTGTAGCAGGGGTGGGATTCGACCGGTTCAGACCGATTCGAGCAAACCGGATGTTAAATTGAACTGAACAGCTGGCCCCGCCCAACCCTGCCCCTCCCCTCCCAGGAGTCTCCACGCAGCCTGTTTTCCATGCAGGTAAGTGCAGGGTTTTGCATGGAAGCTCTGCGAGGAAGGAAAAAATGGGTCGAACCGGAAGTTCCTACCGGAAGTCCAGAAACGGACCTGTTTCCGGCTTCTAGAGGCCCTCCGGAGCCTGGGAGAAGCCATTTTCTCCCTCCTGGACTCCCGAGAGAAGCCTACGGACTCTGGGGAAAGCAAAAAAACAGGACTCCGGGAAGTTCTGATAGGCCACGCCCACCATGGCCATGCCCACCCAGCAACCAGGCCGTGAACCGGTTGCTAGAATTTTTAAATCTCACCCGTGGCCTGTAGTCCCATTGGGTATCCTTATTCACAGGATGGGGACAGAGGAAAGGGGCTGGAAACCCCCTTCCGTGCCTCCTTTCCTAAGTCTGTTTATCTGCCTCCAAATGAATGGGAGGGCTTCCTGAAGGAGCCGATCCGATTCTAGGGGCCTCTGGGTTGAAATTGTGCCATGAAACCCAAGTTTTAGTGAGTATTAAAAAGTAGGCGGGGTGGGATGGGATTGTTACGGCTGTGATTGCAGGAGGGGTGTTAGTATTAGCCTTCCAATCGGCAGGCACCAGATGGGGTGGGAACGGTATGAGGGAATGGCTTGGGAGATGGAAGAAGAGACACTGTCTAAGGCAGTGGTTGCCAACCCGTGGGCCGTGGACCACTGGTGGTCCATGAGAAAATGTTGGTGGTCCGCAGAGAAATGTCCCCCCCCCAAAAGTAATTAATCCAGGCTGTATGGGAACACAAAGCTTGCGTCGCTTGCATTGCGAACAACACGAGGTAGTGGAGGGGGGAAAGGGTGGAAGGGGAATTTGACCCACTCGCCCCACGCGCCTGGCCTGGCCACCGGGCTGCTTCTTTCTGCTTCTTTCTTCTTCTGCTTTTGGCTGCACGCAAGGAAAGCAGCCAAAGTCTTTCTTTCTCCCCCCCAAACTCTGCCAGAAATGAGTCTTTGGGACCCTGCAAGGCCTCCTGCTCCAAGCAAAGACTCATTTCTGGCAGAGTTTGGGGGAGAGAAAGAAAGACTTCTGCGTCTTCTGCTGCTTTCCTTGCATGAAGCCAAAAGTCTCTCTCTCTCTCCCTCTCTCTCTCCCTGAGAACGGAGCTGGAGACGGTATCCTCCGATCCCAAATAAAGAACAATCGATCGGGTAGGAAAACGGGGTGGGTGATTTTCCTGCAGTCATTTTTTTAGGGAATTTTCCCAGGGTCTCTGGTCCGCGGGATTTAAAACGATGAGTTTGGTGGTCCCTGAGGTCCAAAAAAAAGTTGGCGACCCCAGGCCTAGGGAATGATTAGATAAGCGGCGACTTAGCCCTCAGATACATAACAGTTGCAGGGAATGGAATTGAACTGAATACAGGTGGTCCTCGTTCATTTAACCACCATTTGAAGTTAAAACGGCCCCGAAAAATGTGACGGATGACCTTTTTTCATGCGACCGTTGCAGCATTCCTACGTTCCTGTGATTAAAATCCAGATGCTTGGCAACCGGTTCCTATTGATGACAGTTGCCGCATCCCGGGGTCAGGTGATGATGCCCATTTGTGACCCCCCCCAATGAGCAAACTCAACAGCAAAGCCAGATTCCCTTAACAACCGTGTCCCTAAGATAACAACCTCAGGGATTCACTTAACAAACACAGTGAGAAAAGTCATAAAATGGGGCAAAATTCCCTTAACCAATGTCCATTTAGCAACAGAGATTTGGGACTCCATTGCGGTCGTAAGCCGAGGACTGCCTGTACCTTATTGCAGGGGTCCCCAACCACCAGGCCCCGGACCAGTACCGGTCTGTGGAACATTTCCTACTGGGCCGCCGGTTTGCTGGCGCCGCCATCTTGTTTGATGAGAAAGTGCTTCCGGGTGAGCTTTTCCGGTTGGAAAGCGGCGTTTGGGTCCTGAAGGAATCCTCGCGCCTTAGTTTCATCGAAGGGGGGGGGGCGGCTTCGAACGAAACTAAGGCGCGAGGATTCTTTCAGCACCCAAGGCAAGGCGAGCCGAGCAACCGTCCCGAAGCCGTCCCGAAGCCCATTGACAAAGGTACAAAGGAGGAGTTGAAGGTGGCGGGGAGAAGTGGGGGAGGCTGGCTGGCTGGTCGCTCGGCTCGCCTTGCCTTGTCATGCGTGCTGATGCCGGTACCGGGCCACAGATCATTTTGTGATGCCAGTACTGGGCCGTGGCACAAAAAAGGTTGGGGGCCACTGCCTTATTGGGCCAAGTGTGACTAGACATGCACCGAATTTGTCTCTGGTACGGAAGCACCATAGGATCAGGAGAAACTACTCCCTCTAGTTTCTCAGGCTGTAAAGGAGACGCCGGGAAATTTGTACTGTCAGAATTGCAAGACAGGTGTCACACTTAGTGTCAGCATTCCAGAAAACCTCCCCACTCCAACCAACAATTCAGAGACAGACATCTCCTTTTCTCAGAGTAGTAAACTGGCATCTCTGGGAAATCCCAAATCTGAAAGTTCCAGGTTTTCCTTCAATAAGTAAAATATTACAAATCCACCCCCTGCACCCGTCATGGCATCACATACCCCAATCACCATTCATCCCAACTTGAGACGTCCTCTCACCCAGGTGCAGAAATAACACAACCTTAACTGAGAAAAAGAATGCTATTATGTCTAACCACATGTACTCCAAGAAATTCCCCCCTCCCATTATTTCCCCAGGCTCAAGAATGTGGCAGCACGGAAGCATCTGGTGCTAATATGGCTTCCAAAGCTCAGACTTAGGCAGCGAACACAACCAGATGATGAACTGATTTTATTTTACTTTAAGGCTACATTAACAGAATCTTGCAGGTCCAAAAGGACAAATCTCCCACTGTCACCTTTACATCAGAGGTGGCATTCAGCCAGTTCGAACCAGTACTGGCATACCAGTAGTGGATAGTTCGGATAACCCCTACCCTATCCTGTCCTATATTCTCTTGTTTTTTTACCTCAGCTGATTCATGTGGCAGAGTGGATTGCCGCACCTCAGCTGAGGTAAAAATGGCATACCGGTAGTGAGTAGTTCGGATAACCAGCAAATACCACCTTTGGCAGGCCCTGCCCCTACCCTATCCTGTCCTATATTCTCTTGTTTTTTTACATCAGCTGATTCATGTGGCAGAGTGGATTGCCGCGCCTCAGCTGAGGTAAAAATGGATACCGGTAGTGAATAGTTTGGATAACCAGCAAATACCACCTTTGACTGGCCCTGCCCCTACCCTATCCTGTCCTATATTCTCTTATTTTTTACCTCAGCTGATTCATGTGGCAGAGTGGATTGCTGCGCCTCAGCTGAGGTAAAAAAAACAGCTCACCCCACTAGCGCAGACACAGAGGGCGGTTCTTGAGTGCGCGCGGAAAGCACTCTCTCATAGAACCGGTGGGGGAAAAAATTGGAATCCCACCACTGTTTTATATCCTTAGAAACTGGGAAGTGTCCCTTCTGAGTTTCTTTCTCCAGCCATTATGCAGCTGAGGGCTAAGCCACGCGTCCCCCAACCCCCAGGATTGAGTCCACAAATGGGCCTTGAGCCGTTCAGAACCAGGCCGTGGAAGTGGCGGGCGAGCGCACGCATCCCCACTTGTGCAAGCAGCAGACGAGCACGTACATGCATGCCCTTCGCTTGTGCCTTCCCCAAAGGCAGAAAGGTTGGAGAACTCAGGGCTAAGCCACCTCTTACCTAACTGTTCCCTAAGCAGCATTTCTTCCCCCTCCCTTGTGTCTCAAGGTCTTTCTCACATACCGTTACAGAACCCAACTCCTAGAATTCCCCTGTCCAAAGGGATTTGTGGGCCTTCTAAGAGCTGCCATCCCAAGGGAAGCCACCAGGGGGAGGAACACTAATGAATGGAGTTCCAACTCCACCCAAGGAATTCTGGGAATTAGCTCAATGGTGCCAAATTATTGGTTGTTCTCTATTCAGGCCTACTCATGATCACAGCCTTCTGGATTACTGGACTACAGTTTCCTTCATTGCAGCCCACAAGGCCAAGGACTCTACTGGCTGGGAATCATTGGAACTGTAGTCTGAGATATCTCCAAAGCTGGCATGTCAGGCTTCAATCCCAATAATTCTCAGCCTGAATCGACTGTAGTTCTATAAACTGGAATAACATTTTCCACGCTTCCCCTTGGTTAGCCTATTACAGTTAGTCCTCGACTTACAGCTATCCATTGATCAACAGTTCGAAGTTACCACAGCCCTGAAAAACATGACTTAGGATTGGTCCTCACACTTACAGCCATCGCTGTGATCCTATTTGGCACGCATTTATGACGGTTGCAGTCTCCCGAAATGATGATGTGACCATCATTTGTCATCTTCCAAGCCAGCTTCTGACCAACAAAATTGATAAGGGAAAGTGGATTTGCTTAACAACGTGATTCACTTAATAGCTGTGGTAATTTACCTAAGAGCCATAGCAAAGAAAGGTACTTAAATTCGGGCACAACTGACTTAACCACCACCACGCTTAACGTGGGAACTTCTGCCGGTGATAGCGGTTGTAAGTCAAGGACTACCTGTGGAATCAATATACAACAGAAGAGACACTCACATTTTCTCTGTTTAACCTAATGGGGATCTCAGGTGGCGTGGGAGAATTGCGAGGATAGGCTGGCTGGGGAATTCTGGGAGTTGAAGTTCACAGGTCTTAAAAGTTGTCAAGTTCGAGACCCCCAGATGTAGACAGCGGCTCTTTTTAAAATGATTTGACTTAATTAGGTTTAAGTGTAGGTGTGTTTAAAATGGGAGGAAGGGAAAGGAAATGGATATGATATGCCCAAGGCTTAACACAGGGGTGTCAAACTCAAGGCCTGTGGCCCACATCCGACACAAGTTGTAGTTGGATTCAGCCAGCAGGGCTGTCCTGGAAAATATAAGGTGCTGGCCTGCGTCACTTTGGCCCAGTCTACCCAATATGAAGAGGAATTATGCCACACCCACCCAGTCAGCCATACCCACCTGGTCCCCGGGGTCAACCACAGCCCTGATGTGGCCCTCAATGAAACTGAGTTGGACCACCGGCTTTCAGGATATCGACAACCTCCCTAAGAGCCCCTAAAGATTCCCATCATATCGCCACGACGTCAGCTCCACCCTGTCCGATATCTAAGAAGCTAAATCAACTGGATTTCCAACTTGATTCCATCGGTTTATGAAAGAGCTTCTTGAACAAACCCCACATTTCCTCTAATCCAAATGTCCTCCTTTTCCTTGCCGTTACCTCAAGCGAACAAGAACTGAATGTGTGGTAACTTTTTCACTATGCGCATCTCCGCTTTTAAAGCAGTAGTTTTCCAATTGGACCCCTGGGAGATGGGTGGACTTCAACTCCCAGACTTCCCCAGCCCCAGCCATGTGGGATGGGGAATTGTGGGAGTTGAAGTCTTCTCATCTTCGAGTCGCCATGTTGGGAAAGCATTGTTTTGAAATCTTTAATGGTAAACCACCTAGCTAGCTTGACGGTTTCTGGGATCACACCAGACAGAAGACTCCATAACCCATAACCCCCACCGAACACTCTGTACATGCTCTGTTCTCTGAGATTTACCTTATGTTGGCACCAAGACCCCTAGGGTGAAATTAGTATTGTTGCAAAGTAAAAAGTTAGTATTCTGATGGGGTTGAAGACCTCATGTGCAAAGTGTGAACCCTTCCATTATGCCTCAATAAGGACTAGAAACTATAATTTCTAGTTTCAGGTAACTGGACAGCTGAATAGCAAAGTTAGCCTATTCTTGAACCGTGGAGTACCAACATGGTGCATTTACACACTCCTGAGAAGGTCCTATCCTCAGCGTTGTGTCTGTGAGCTTTTGGAGGTTACTAGCTGCAAAATTCACTAGAAATATATATATATATAAAATAGCTGAATGCCATACATACATACATACATACATACATATATTTGTTTTCTTAAGTTTTCGCGGGTACTTACATGTATGGCATTCAGCTTTGTTTGGGTATTTTCTCACGTCATAGTTGTGCTTTTAAAGTTGTAGCAACGTTTCGGCAGAATCTCATCTGCCATCATCAGGCTTCTGTATTGTGTTCGTCTGTGAGTCAGACTTTCACAGCCGTTTCAGTTTTAAATTTGGAGCTAGCCTACTGCTGTGCCAGAATGGTTTTTTCTTCACCCTGATTGGTTGGGAGTCTTGGTCTGTGTTTATTGATCTTGGAGTTTGCTGTGTTCTGCTTGATTGGTGTTTCTAATATCTTCTTTTGTGTCTTGATTGGCTGGAAACATTGTGTTCCTGTATTGGAGGCTTTTAGTGCAGTTTGGCTCCGAGTAAATGGACGGCTATCATTTATTAGGAAGCTAGGTTTCATCTGGGTGCCTGGTTGAGGTGTGTTTGAGCTGGAGGTACCAGGGGGGATCTGTTTGTGCCCAGGCGTTTGCCTGGCTTGTGGTGTGGAGATTTTTTTGTTTGTGAGTGCAGGCTTCCAAATAATTGACAGTCTGGTGGAATCGTCTCTTCTATTCATGCTTTCAGGTCTTTTTTCAATCTCTATGGCTTCTCGGATAATTCTGTGGCTGGGGTTTTCTATCGTGGCTAGGGTTTTGGTGCCATTGAAGTTGATGCTATGACCTGTGGCTTTCATGTGTTGGACGAGTGAGGAAGTGTGTTCCAGCTTTTTTACTGCGTTTCTGTGTTCATCCAGGCGAAAACTTATTCCTCTATTGGTCTGTCCAATTTATGTGGCCGGGCATGATGCACAGGGGACTTCATATATGCCTCGGTTTTCCAGGTCAATTTTATCTTTGGGGTTTCTTAGGATGGCTGCGATTTTTCTGTCTGTTTGAAGGCAGTCTTGATGTGATGCCTGTGTAATATCTTACTGATTTTGTCTGTAATACTCTTATGTAGGGCAGGACAGCTGTTCCATAGGTCTACACGCCTAAATAGCACACAACCCAAAATCAAGTTCACCATGGAAACGGAAACAAACAAACAACTACCATTCCTAGATGTACTAATCTACAAAAAAACAGATGGCACACTAGGACACACCATATACCAGAAAAAAACACACACCAACCGCTATCTCAGCGCCCAATCCCACCACCACCAACCAGCACAGATAAACTCCGTGGCCAAAACACTAATTGCTAGAACCAAACGCCTGGCAGACAAGACACACATAAAGATTGAACTATGCACCCTGACTAAGGTACTGACAGCCAACGGCTTCCACAAAAGCAAAATCACCGGCTTGATCCACAAAAACACACTGAGACATAATGGAGACCTAGAAGATGAACAGACCTATGGAACAGCTGTCCTGCCCTACATAAGAGGTACTTGTAGTTGTACTTTTAAAGACGAACACTATACAGAAGCCTGATGATGGCAGATGAGATTCTGCCAAAACGTTGCTACAACTTTAAAAGCACAACTATAATGACGTGGGAAAATACCCGAACAAAGCTGAATACCATACATGTAAGTACCGCTAAAACTTTTATATATATATATATATATATATATATATATATATATATATATATATATATATATATATATATATTGTGTGTGTGTGTGTGTGTTTCTTAAGTTTTTATGGTACTTACATGTATGGTATTCGCTTGCTCGGTATTTTCCCACATCATACAACTTTAAAAGCACAACTACTATGACGTGAGAAAATACCCGAGCAAAGCCGAGAAGACAATGCACGCCCCCACCCCTTTACGCATGCGCACACAATCCCCACCCCGCCACCCCCTTACCTGCACTGTACCTCACAGCTGATTTTTGGCCAGTTTGAGGCCTCTTTTAGCCTCCCAGAGGCTTGAGGAGGCTTCTGCAGGCTTTGCAGGCGAAAACTAGGCCAGTTTCGTCACTTCAAGTATTTCTGGAAAAACAGGAAGTGACGAACGGGCCTAGTTTTTGGCCTGCAAAGCCTGCAGAAGCCTTCCTCAAGCCTCTGGGAGACCCCCAAAAATTGCCTCAAACCAGCCGAAAATCAGCTGTGAGGCGCACACGTGCGCAGTGAAGTAAGTTTGCCTGCAGCTCGCATGCCGGCACAAATGGCTCTGTGTGCCACCTGTGGCATGCGTGCCATAGGTTCCCCATCCCGGCCTTAGGGGAAAACATGGGAGAAGGAAACGAGACAGTTTGGTCTAGTTAGTAGTTAAGGTACCAGGCTACAAAGCAGGAGACTGTGAGTTCTAGTTATGCTTTAGGTATTGTTGGAAGAAATGTCCATCCGGGTTCCGTTCCAAGTGGGGAGAAAGACACTGAAAACATGGTGGCTGCCTGGAAGGATAGTTTAACGATGAAGCAGAATAAATGCTCAATAAATCAATAAATATATATCTCTCCACTCCATGTGGTCCTCTACCCAGAATCACACACACCAAGCGTGTGTGATTCTGGGTAGAGGACCACATGGAGTGGAGAGAGAGAGAGAGAGAGAGAGAGATTTATTGATATACATATATATAAGTCTTGCCCTAGAGCTTCCTATTCCTGTGCAAGAAATACATCCTATTGGCTGCTGTAGGGGGTCATGTGCAAATCCTAGGAGTTTGTCTGAGACAGGTTTGGTTGAACTGTGCTGGGTGACGATGCAATGAAGAAGGTGGGTGTTCTCAAAGGGTGTTGGGCAATTCCTCTTATGGCTTAGTGGCTTTGTCCTGGTTTGGATCTTGAGTGAGGGCTGATACCATCCCCCTGAAGCCTTTTGTCCTTTTGTCTTGTAGATAGAATGGCCCGGTCTTTCTGGGGTGTGGGGGGTGCTTTCTAAGAGACTGTTTCTCCTTTTTTTCACCCAGGGAAATATAATATTCTGCCTTTTTAAAAATATTTTCTAGAATGTTTCATTCTTCTAGGAGACGGGTGGGTGCTAGCTTTCTACAGTATGAAAACGAGCTGGGTGGCTTTGAGCCAATGACCAGGAGACTGGGAGTTCTAGTTCTGCGTTAGGCAGGAAAGCCAACTGGGTGGCTTTGAGCCAGTGACCAGGAGACCGGGAGTTCTAGTTCTGCGTTAGGCATGAAAGCCAACTGGGTGGCTTTGAGCCAATGACCAGGAGACCGGGAGTTCTAGTTCTGCGTTAGGCAGGAAAGCCAACTGGGTGACTTTGAGCCAATGACCAGGAGACTGGGAGTTCTAGTTCCGCGTTAGGCATGAAAGCCAACTGGGTGGCTTTGAGCCAATGACCAGGAGACCGGGAGTTCTAGTTCTGCGTTAGGCATGAAAGCCAACTGGGTGGCTTTGAGCCAATGACCAGGAGACCGGGAGTTCTAGTCCCGCCTTAGGCAGGAAAGCCAATTGGGTAATTTTGGGCCAAACACCAGGAGATGTTGAGTTCTAGTCCTGCCTTTGGCAGGAAAGCCAGTTGGGTGACTGGGCCAGTCCCCAGAAGACAGTGAGTTCTAGCCCTGCCTTAGGCACAAAACTGTGCGCCAGTCCCTTTCTCTCAGCCCAACAACCTCCCAGGGTTGTTCTTGTGGCAAAAACAGAAGGAAGGAAGTGTGCTGCATAGAGTAGGCTCAACCGCCTCGAGTCATTTGTACAAATAACAAAGGCAGGGAATCAATAAAAGAAATAAAAATCATGGGCATTATGCCAGCTGCTTCCCCCTAGGAGATTCTCCTGGGGAAATAATAAAATTGGCCAAAAGGATAAAATTAGGGCTGGGGAGCGATGTCCCCTTTAAGACTCGTGGCTCAGGAATTCTGGGAGTTGAAGTCCACGAGTCTTAAAGGGGACATCGCTCCCCACCTCTGGACTTAATGCTTTCCACGAAGGCCATTTGTGTCCCAGATCGGAAACCAATGGAAACGCAAAGGATATCGTTGGGTGAGAAAATAAAAAATAAAATAAAAATTCTCGCGCCTGGAGACGAAAAATCAATAATTGTAATCTTGTATTTGCCTGTCCCATCACCAGCAGGGCTGAGAAAAATCTATCCAATCCAGTCAGATGTTATTCAAGATTTGAAACCATCTGCCTTAACAATGGCAAAGTCGCTCCCGTCTTCGGCCTTGTACAATCCCCAACAATATCCTCCGGCGTTTTATCGATGGGGCCACGATTCGCAACAAGGACAGGTAGGCAGCTGCCACGAGCTAAGGAGGACAACAGAACAGAATAACGAAGAGTTGGAAGGGGACCCTGAAGGTCTTCTAGTCCAACCCCTTGCTCAGGCAGGAGACCCTTCCAGAATTATAGAATAATAAGAGTTGTCCGGGACCTTGGAGGTCATCTAGTCTAACCCCTTCTCCAAGCAGGAGACCCTGACAGAATTACAGAAGAACTAGAGTTGGAAGGGACCTTGGAGGTCATCTAGTCCAACCCCTTGCTCAGGCAGGAGACCGTTGCAGAATTATAGAATAATAAGAGTTGTCTGGGACCTTGGAGGTCATCTAGTCTAACCCCTTCTCCAAGCAGGAGACCCTGACAGAATTACAGAATAACTAGAGTTGGAAGGGACCTTGGAGGTCATCTAGTCTAACCCCTTCTCCAAGCAGGAGACCCTGACAGAATTACAGAATAACTAGAGTTGGAAGGGATCTTGGAGGTCATCTAGTCTAACCCTTCTCCAAGCAGGAGACCCTGACAGAATTACAGAATAACCAGAGTTGGAAGGGAACTTGGAGGTCATCTAGTCTAACCCCTTCTCCAAGCAGGAGACCCGACAGAATTACAGAATAACTAGAGTTGGAAGGTATCTTGGAGGTCATCTAGTCTAACCCTTCTCCAAGCAGGAGACCCTGACAGAATTACAGAAGAACTAGAGTTGGAAGGGATCTTGGAGGTTATCTAGTCCAACCCTTGCTCAGGCAGGAGACCCTTCCAGAATTATAGAATAATAAGAGTTGGAAGGTATCTTGGAGGTCATCTAGTCTAACCCCTTCTCCAAGCAGGAGACCCTGACAGAATTACAGAATAACCAGAGTTGGAAGGGAACTTGGAGGTCATCTAGTCCTAACCCCTTCTCCAAGCAGGAGACCCGACAGAATTACAGAATAACTAGAGTTGGAAGGTATCTTGGAGGTCATCTAGTCTAACCCCTTCTCCAAGCAGGAGACCCTGACAGAATTACAGAATAACTAGAGTTGGAAGGGACCTTGGAGGTCATCTAGTCTAACCCTTCTCCAAGCAGGAGACCCTGACAGAATTACAGAATAACCAGAGTTGGAAGAGATCTTGGAGGTCATCTAGTCTAACCCCTTCTCCAAGCAGGAGACCCCGACAGAATTACAGAATAACTAGAGTTGGAAGGTATCTTGGAGGTCATCTAGTCTAACCCCTTCTCCAAGCAGGAGACCCTGACAGAATTACAGAAGAACTAGAGTTGGAAGGGATCTTGGAGGTTATCTAGTCCAACCCCTTGCTCAGGCAGGAGACCCTTCCAGAATTATAGAATAATAAGAGTTGGAAGGTATCTTGGAGGTCATCTAGTCTAACCCCTTCTCCAAGCAGGAGACCCTGACAGAATTACAGAGTAACAAAAGTTGGAAAGGACCTTGGCCGCTTATCCTATTGCCCCCCCAATCCTTCTTTTCATTAGAATAGGTGCCTACCCAATCCCTGCAACCATTCTTCATAACGTTGCGGCCTCCAGTCCCCTAAAATCCTCTCGGTTGCTCTTCTCTGCACTTTCCCTAGAATCTCAGCGTCTTGTTTTACATCGTGGCGACCAAAACCGGATGCTAAACGTTGCAAGTGTGGCCTTATAAAGTGGTAATCAACACTTCACGTGACCTTGAGCCTATCCCTCTTGTCGATGCAGCCTAGGATTATGTTGCCTTTGTTTTTGGCAGCTGCAGACCACGGCCGGCTCCTATTTCAAGGAGCCACTCAGCCCCCGAACTGGGCCTGAAGGTCAGCAGACGGAGCGACCGGACCACCCTCTCAGCCACCTGTCTGCCTCCTCAGCACCCAAGCCTCCCCCTTCTTTGTTTCGAACAGCCCGGGGGACAATAAACCACCATCCGTGGGCCTCTCGGAAGAAGCTGCGAGCCGAGGGTTGGTGGTTTGGGGGCCCTGCCATCTGCGGCTGTCCCTAGATTCTGCCCCCCCGGGCAAGACAGTGCAGGGAACTGGCTGTGAAATTCAGCCATGCAGAAATGAAACGGAGGGAGAAAAATGATAGAAAGCTGCCAGCAGAGGTTTTGGTCTGAACGCCCCATTTTGTTTGATGGGGGTGATAGCATTTTTCTTCAAACAGTTAGGAAAGTAGCGGGGAAAGTATTGGATTTTTTATTTTTAAGCTGACCTCTTAAGTTTTCAGGCATTTGGCACAACATTTTATAGAAGGGAGGAAGGAGAGAGGGAGGGAGGGAAGGGGAAGTGAAAGATGGAAAGAAGGGAGGAAAATGGGAAGGAAAGAAGGAAGGAGAAAGGAAAGAAGGGTGGGAAGGAAAGGAAGGGAAAAGGGAAAGGAAGAAGGGGGAAGAAAGAAAGGAGGGAGGAAAATGGGAAGGAAGAAAGGAAAGGAACAATGGGAAGGAAAGGAGGGAGGGAGGAAAATAGGAAGAAAGAAAGGAAAAAAGAAAGGAAAGGAAGAATGGGAAGGAAAGGAGGGAGGGAGGAAGAAAGGAAAGGAAGGAAAAAGGGAAAGGAAGAAGGGGAAGGAAAGAAGGGAGGGAGGAAAATGGGAAGAAAGAAAGGAAAGAAGAAAGGAAAGGAAGAATGGGAAGGGAGGAGGGAGGAAAATGGGAAGGAAAGAAGAAAGGAAGGAAAAAGGGAAAGGAAGAAGGGGAAGGAAAGAAGGGAGGAGGAAAATGGGAAGAAAGAAAGGAAAGGAAGAAGGGGAAGGAAAGGAGGGAGGGAGGAAAATGGGAAGGAAAGAAGAAAGGAAAGGAAGGGAAAAGGAAGAAGAAGGGGGAAAAAAGAAGGGAGGGAGGAAAATGGGAAGAAAGAAAGGAAAAAAGAAAGGAAAGGAAGAATGGGAAGGAAAGGAGGGAGGGAGGAAAATGGGAAGGAAAGAAGAAAGGAAAGGAAGGAAAAAGGAAAAGGAAGAAGAAGGGGAAGGAAAGAAGAGAGGATGGGAGGAAGGAAGAAAATGGGAAGGAAGAAGCGGAAGAAAGGAAGGAAAAGGAAAGAAAGGGAAGGGAAGGAAGAAGGGGAAGGGAGTGAGGGAAGGAGGGAGGGGAAGAAGGGGAAGGAAAGAAGAGAGGATGGGAGGAAGGAAGAAAATGGGAAGGAAGAAGCGGAAGAAAGGAAGGAAAAGGAAAGAAAGGAAAGGAAAGGAAAGGAAGAAGGGGAAGGGAGTGAGGGAAGGAGAGAGGAAAGGAAGGAGGAAAGGAAGGCCTACATACCGTTATTTCTTAGAGCAAACAAAAAGAGTCGTCATGGTGAATTGGGTGGCATAGAAGTTTAGTAATCAGTAAATAAATCAATTCATAAGCTACCCAGAGGATGGCAGCACGTGCCGGCTGGGGAATTCTGGGAGTTGAAGTCCACAAGTCTGGAAGTTGCCAAGGTTGGAGACCCCGTTGTAGACTTTGGGCTTGCAAGTTCCCACAACCGTTTGCAAGGCCCACAGAGCAACGGCAGGGTGGCCTTCCCTCCTCTCCCCCCACCCAGCTGCCCATCTTCCCCTGTACAGGTGGTCCTTGACTTACAACCCTTTGTTTAGTGACCGTTCCAAGTGACCACGGCGCCCGGGGGGGGGAAGGAAGGAATGTATGACCATTTTTCACACTTAACAACCGTTGCAACATTCCCCCAGGTCACCTGATCAAAGTACAGAAGCTCAGCCGCTGACTCGTATTTACAACGGTCGCAGCATCCGGGGGTCAGGAGGGACCCCCTTTTGTGACCAGCAAACTGAGCGGGGAAGCTGGATTCACTTAACGACTGTGTGACTTGCTTCATAACGGGGGCCAGAAAGGTCATCCAATGGGGGGGGGGGTACTCACAAGTGTGTCTCGCTTAACGACAGAGATGTCGGGCTCAATTGTGGTCGTAAGGCGAGGACAAACTATTTTGGGAGGGGAACAATAGACATGTGTACCGAAGGCCCACAACTGTCTCCTCTCACCTGGCGCCATTTTGACTGGCTTGGATGGGCACCACGGGAGTTGTAGTCTGAAGGTCAGGGGATTATGGAAACTGTAGAGAGGCGTCTCATTTTATCGCACCTTTATAGTGTCAGGATTCCGGCAGTCACCCCCAATTAAGTCATGTGTTTCGAGCCAAACTTCCAAAACTTAAAGATGATTTATTAGGAGTAAACATGCCGGCACTGCCTGAGCGTAGCCGACTCTGAGCCACATCATTCACTGTCACCCTTGACCCTGGTTTTCCCTCCCCCCCTATGTGTATCATAATTCATATTCTCCAATGGGACACCTCCATAGCCCAGAGTCGTCAATCACGCTCTCCAGTTTGAATTTTGCACGGCAGAAACTTCGGTCACCTAGTTACTATCTTTGAAAACATTTATGGAATGCACTTTCGGTTTGCAAGCTGCCGTACTGCTCCCCCCTCCCTTTCTGTTGGCCACTCTAAAAAGACCCTAGAAATATATTTGATGAGTTGACAGTTCCATGACTTCCACTTCCACCCGTTCGCGTCTTAAGGCTTCCGTATATATACACACACCATAGCTACAACAGTTGGCATCCCGGGAGGTGTGGTGTACTGGTATCAACTGGGAATAGGGTGGGCACGGCCATTGGTTTGAAGCAGGGATTCTCAACGGGGCGTACGAGCAGGGGTGGCCTTCCGAAATTTCAGCAACCAGTGCTTTCTGCTCAGTTGCTGGGTGGGCGTGGCCATGGTGGGCGTGGCCTAGTTGGCCGCCTGCACCGCAAGAAGGGAATTTTCACCCTTTCCTTGGGCTTTCTTTGAGCCTCCCTCTGGGATTTACTGGGTCGCTGAACTGGGTGATTAAAAAACGATAAATTTAACTACCGGTTCATGCGAACCGGTGTGAACCGGTCGCAGCTCATTCCTGGGTGTGGAGAAGATAGATATTCCAGGGGTGTGTGTGTGAAAACTTGGGTTGGGAAGCTTCAAAATGATAAGTGTATGTGCATCACGATATGCTTATCTCTATTTTCTTTTGCAAGGGGTGCGAGAATATATCAGCAGCGTTCTACGGGCACGGGGTATCGAAAAGGCCAGGTGGCCCTGGTTTCAAAGAATAGGAGGGTAGACACACAGGATTGCAACGGGCTGAATTCAGCCAGTAATTCAACATTTTTTTTAAAATCTCCGTTGCTTGAAGAGGGGTAGACTTCAACTCCCAGAATGTCAGCGCTCCGACCAATCCAGCCCCGTTCAAATCATCAGTCTCTAGCCTCATCTCTCAGAGTAAAAAAAAATAATGGATTTATTAAGAGTGGCCGTGTTGGCGTTACCTGGGTGCAGCCGACTCCGAGACACATCATTCATTTCCCCCTTGACCCTGGTTTTCCTCCCACCCTACTCCCTGGATGTATATTCTCCAATGGGACACATCCATAGCCAAGTGTTGTCAAATAACAGAGAACAGAGAATCAGAGTTGGAAGGGACCTTGTAGGTCATCTAGTCCAACCCCCTGCCCAAGCGGGAGACCCTGCACCATTTATGACAAATGGTAGTCCAGTCTCTTCTTGAAAGCCTCCAGGGATGAAGCTCCCACAACTTCCGAAGGTAGCTTCTGTTTCATGGGTTGATTGTTCTCAAGTGTCAGGAAATTCCTACTTAATTCTGGGTTGAATCTTTCTCTGGTCAATTTCCATCCATTATTCCTTGTCTGGCCTTCAAAGATGCCTTGGAGAATAGCTTGTCCCCCTATGTCCTCCTCTCTGGGGCAGCCCCTCAAATATTGGAAGATGCTCTCCTGTCTCCCCTGGTCCTTCTCTTCCCTAGACTAGCCAGGCCCAGTTCCTGTAACCGTTCTTCATATGTTTTAGCCTCCAGTCCCTGAATCATCCTGGTTGCTCTTCTCTGTACTTTTCAATCATGCTCTCAAGTCATACTCTTGTGCGCCGACAGCTTTGGGCTGCCAAGGCAATTATGTGAGGCATTTAAGGAATGCACAGCTTTCCCCCACTTCCTTTCTGCTGGCAACTAAAACGACCAAAGGAGTCTCTTTTTAGTCGACACAGAATTCCCCAGCCAGCTCTGAATTCTGGGAGTTGAAGTCCACGTCCCCTTAAAGAGGGCGGAATTACGAAACACAGCTGTAGCTGCTCCTAGCAGCAACATGCAAGTAGTTCTCCACTTACGACTGGTTGCTTAATGAATGTACAAAGTTATGACGGAGCTCTCCCAGAACTACTTACAACCCATTTTGGGGGGTGATGATGGCTGCGCACGCACACACACACACACACACACACACAACCACGCCGGGATCACGTGACCACATTTTGGGTCCTGTGGTCACTTGAGGGCAATTTATGACTTTGGGGGACCTTTTCCAGAGTTTTATTTCCACTTCTGACCCCCCCCAACACCCCCCCTGCCCATTGGGGGTGGGGGAGAAAAATCTATTCACGTAACAACTTTCGCGAGAAGCAATCGTAGCTTCCAATCTGAACACAGAATGACTCGGCCTACGACCGCAAGGACTGTGATTATGGTTGCAAATCGAGGATTACTGTACATCAACCCTACCCAAAGCTGGGTGGGGATCATGGAGGTTGTAGTCAAGATGGGGAAGGGTGGTCTAGAGAAGTGGAAACACCCCCAAAAAAAATGTCCAAGAATCCCACTTGACTTGGCTGGCTGCTTTGAGGTATGCTGGATTGGGTGACGGGCAGCCGAGCATCTCTCTTTGATTTTCCCCAGACCCCCAAATCCTGCCCCCTCCCCTCAGGACCCTTCCCCCTCCAGGATCTAGGATCTGGGCCCTCCCCATACCGCGCCTAGATCTGACCACGCCTTCTGCCCGCCCTCCAGGCAGCCGCGCGAGAGGCGCGGTGCAAAAACGAAGTTCTCTAGCGAGACTCTTTTGTATACCACAAACTTTTTGTATATTTTTAATTCTGCTGCAACATGATAATAAATTCATTTCAATAAAAAGTGTCTCACTGGCCTGAGTCTTTTATTTCTCCCTCCCGCTGATTTCCGCTAAGCAACAAGCGCGCGCTTTCTGTGGGGGTCCTGTCCCCCCCCCCCCGGTACCTTTTCTGCAATGGGTCGTTCCTCGCAAACATTTCAGGACCCAGCTGGGTAACATCATCAGCGCTTCAAGGGAGGGAGATTTGGGGAGGGGGTGAGCAGGAGGGGAGGAAGAAGTGGAGGAGGGAGGAAGAGAGCGACTGTGGGGTCCTTGGTGCTCTCTGAGTTTGGTTGACTTCTTGCAGACGTTGCAGGACCAACTAGGTAACATCATCAGTTAGACGGTAAGGGGGTTTGAGGAGAAGGAGGAGGAGGAAAAGGAGGGGGAAGAAGAGGAGGAGGAGGAGGAGGAGGAGGAGGAGGAGGAGGAGGAGGAGGAGGGAGGAGGAGGACAACTACGGGGGTCCTCTCTGAGCTTGGTTGATTTCTTGCAGACGTTTCATGACCCAACTAAGTAACTTCATCAGTGCTAGAAAGGAAGAGAGGTTGGAGGAGGGGGGGGAGAGGGGAATTGTATGGTCCTTGGTCTCTAAGCTTGGTTGTTCTCTTACAGACCTTTCATTACCGAACCAGGTAATATCATCAGTGCTAAAAGGGAGCGGGGTTTGCTCTCTGTTTATATGCAGTAACTTGCCCTTCCGGTGTTGGTCAAATGTCCTTGGTGGTTCCTTGATTAAACTATTATTGAGTATTCGATTGTCTGTCCATGTTGAGAGTTCCTTAATTGTCCCATGAACACTGAGAGGGCAAGCCACTTGGATATAAATAGAGAGCAACCGCCAAGTGCTCCTAGCACTGATGATGTTATCAAGTTGGGTCATGAAATGTCTGCAAGAAAACAAACTCAGAGAGCAGCAAGGACCTCACAATTCCTCCTCCTCCTCCTCCTCCTCCCTCCTCCTCCTCCTCCTCCTCCTCCTCCTCCTCTCCACAAGCCCCCCTCCCTTCTAGCACTGATGATGTTCCCTAGTTGGCTAGTTGGCTCATGAAATGTCTGCAAGAAAGCAACCAAGCTCAGAGAACACCAAGGATCCCTCAGTCCTCCCTCCTCCTCCTCCTCCTCCTCCTCCTCCTCCTCCTCCTCCTCCTCCTCCTCCTCCTCCTCCTCTCCGCAAGCCCCTCCCTTCTAGCACTGATGATGTTCCCTAGTTGGCTAGTTGGCTCATGAAATGTCTGCAAGAAAGCAACCAAGCTCAGAGAACACCAAGGATCCCTCAGTCCTCCTCCTCCTCCTCCTCCTCCTCCTCCTCCTCCTCCTCCTCCTCCTCCTCCTCCTCCTCCTCTCCGCAAGCCCCTCCCTTCTAGCACTGATGATGTTCCTAGTTGGCTAGTTGGCTCATGAAATGTCTCCAAAAAGCAACCAAGCTCAGAGAACACCAAGGATCCTCAGTCCTCCTCCTCCTCCTCCTCCTCCTCCTCCTCCTCCTCCTCCTCCTCCTCCTCCTCTTCTTCACAAGCCTCACTCCCTTCTAGCACTGATGAGGTTCCCTAGTTGGCTCATGAAATGTCTGCAAGCAAACAGCCAAGCTCAGAGAGCACCAAGAACCGCCACAGTTCATACAACAACATAGAATAGTTGGAAGGGACCTTGGAGGTTTTCTAATCCAGCCCCCTGCTCGGCGGCTGTCCAACCTCTCCTTAAAAACCTCCAGTGATGGATTGCCCACAACTTCTGGTAGCAAGCAGTTCCACCGGTTAATTGTTCTCAACCCTGAGCTGCCGAGATTCTCTTCTCTGGATCCCTCTCCCTTTCTGCAAACTGACTGGATGAGGAATTGCCCAGACATTAGGAGTGGGAGATTAATGGATTTATGATTAATAGTTTTTAATTTCTTTTTTAAAAAAATTCTTAACGTGAAGCACAAGTGAAAGTAAAGACGGTGAGAAAAATGGGGAAAGGAAAAAAAAGAACAGTGACGTCCCGTTTTTTTTCAGTGCAGCAAATTACATAATAAAGTTACAATCTCAACTTTTTAAGAATAGTGGGTCCTAGCCATTTCTATAACAACCACCTATTTTAATCCTCAAAACTCAACGTCAAATTTTCATTTTTTCCCCCCCTCCTTCTCTTTCGAGCAGAAAGGACGCCGGCAGTTTCCAGGTGGAAGCGATGCTAGAAACATATTTTTACCCCCTTAATTAAAACCGTCCATTTTGCTGTCTCCTGCCGGCTCCATCCTTCTTTTCAACCCCTTCCTCCATGGTGGGAGTTGACACACCTTTCCATTTTTGGTTCAGGTGAAATTCTGGCTGCAGTTGGCAGATGATATAATCACCATTTCACCCCCCAGTTTTCCTCCCAATATCTCCACAGTTCCAAAAGAAATATTTCTAGTTTCTATTGTGTATCTGTTTTGAGGATCTTCCGACTCTGTTCTGATTGATCGATCGATCGATCGATGGATCAGTGGCCCATATGGAGAGGAAGAGTCCTGGTGTCTCCTACACAGAATGACAACCATCGTCCGGCTGAGTTTTCGCTGCCCTCTCTTGTCGTTACGGGTTGCAAATTTTTGCAGGTGAAAAATGCCACCTTTTCCCAGATGCAGAGAGCGAGGGCAATATTTGAGATCGAGGCATCTTGTGGATCCCTTAGGAAAGACGGGGAAAGGATCCCCCACACCTCCTGCTTAGGCAGGGAGCTGGATTATATCAGTGGTCACCAACCCGTGGGCCGGAGACCGCTGGTGGTCCGTGAGAAAATTTCAGTGGTCCACAGAGAAGTGTCCCCGCCAGAGCAATTGATCCAGGCTGCGTGGGAACACAAGGCTGCGCCGCTCACATGGCCTGTGGGAACACAAAGCTTGCGTCGCTTGCATTGCGCACAACATGAGGTAGTGAGGGGAGGGGGGAAAGGGTGGAGGGGGGAACTTACCCCATTCATCTCACGCACCTGGCCTGGCCACCGGGCTGCTTCTTTCCGCTTCTTTCTTCTTCTGCTTTTGGCTGCACGCAAGGAAAGCAGCCAAAGTCTTTCTTTCTCTCCCCCAAACTCTGCCAGAAATGAGCCTTTGGGACCCTGCAAGGCCTCCTGCTCCAAGAGGCTGTGCCGGCAAAGACTCATTTCTGGTGGAGTTTGGGGGAGAGAAAGAAAGACTTCTGCGGCTTCTGCTGCTTTCCTTGCATGAAGCCAAAAGTCTCTCCCTCTCTCTCTTTCTCTCCCCATGAGAATGGAGCTGGAGACGGTATCCTGCGATCCCAAATAAAGAACAATCGATCGATCGGTAGGAAAACGGGGTGGGGGATTTTCCTGCAGATGTTCTTTTGGGATTCTCTGGTCCACGGGATTTAAAATGATGAGTTTGGTGGTCTGTGTGGTCCAAAAGGTCGGCGACCCCCGGACTAGATGACCTACAAGGTCCCTTCCAACTCTGGTTATTCTCTCAGATAATCAATCTGTAAAATCCTTTCAGCAGATTTGATCGTATTTTCCATGTTCCCTCCCCTGTGGCACATTCATGTGCCAGGATGTGGGTGGGACCACCTGGGTAAAATCTGAGCGCTTGTCTTTTTACACACACACACACACACACACACACACACACACACACACACACGAGGTGTGAACAAAGCTATCGCCGAGCTGATTAGGGAATAAAAACTAGGAGGAGCATTAAAAATCCTTGCTTTGGGGACAAGCGCATAAACTCCATGCAGGACGTGGGCATTTCAGCCACAGCCGTCCTGGTTCAAAACCACAGGAAATCCTTGACTTACAACAGTTCCTTTAGTGACCATTCGAAGTTACCAGGGCACCGAGAAAAAGGACTTATGACCGTTTTTCACCCTTCAGACTGTGGCAGCCAAAATTTGGACGCTTGGCAACAGAATCATATTCATGATGGTCACAATCGGGGGGTGTCACGAGATCCTCTTTTGCGACCGTCTGAAAAGCAAAGTCGATGGGGGAAGCCAGTTTTGTTTAACAACCAGGTGGACTCGCTTACCAACTGAGGCGATTCGCTTAACAACGGTGGCAAGAGAAGTCGTAAAATGGGTCGAAACTCACTTATAAGAAATGTTTCGCCTAGCCACATAAAGGTTGAACTCCCTTGTGGGTCATAAGTCAAGGATTGCCCGTGGTTGGCAAATAAATGTAAGAAATAAATTCACAATGAATCAATAATTGCATTTTTTTGTGAAGTTGGGGTTATCAAATCTTGCAAGGTGGAATAGCCACTCCCACCCTTTACGTCCAGGAGAACCGGGGGTGGGTGGTGGGTGGGGGAGGATAATTTCCTAAGAGATTTTCTCAAATTACATCCTTGCTCAGCACTGAGGTTTCTTGGTCCTCAGGGTTATTCCTACCGCTCATTACATCACCCAATTCTTTTAAAAATATTTGTATTGTACGTTTTCCTTTATTATACATCACATTTCCAGTTTTGCAACATCAGTGTACTGGTTATATCAAGTCCTTGATTTGATTGCTTATTGTACCCTATGACTATCATTAAGTGTTGTAACTGAAGGTTCTTGACTCTTGACGAATGTCTCTTTTATGTACACTGAGAGCATTTGCACCAAGACAAATTCCTTGTGTGTCCAATCACACTTGGCCAATAAAGAATTCTCTTCTCTTCTCTTCTCTTCTCTTCTCTTCTCTTCTCTTCTCTTCTCTTCTCTTCTTATTGTACCCTGTGACTATTCTTAAGTGTTGTACCTTATGATTCTTGATTCTTGACTCTTGACCAATGTCTCTTTTCTTTTATGTACACTGAGAGCATTTGCACCAAAGAGAAATTCCTTGTGTGTCCTGTCACACTTGGCCAATAAAAAATTCTCTTCTCTTCTCTTCTCTTCTCTTCTCTTCTCTTCTCTTCTCTTCTCTTCTCTTCTCTTCTCTTCTCTTCTCTTCTATTCTATTCTATTCTATTCTATTCTATTCTATTCTATTCTTATTGTACCCTATGACTATTATTAAGTGTTGTACCTTATGATTCTTGACTCTTGACCAATGTATTTTTTCCTTTATGTACACTGACAGCCTTTGCACCAAAGACAAATTCCTTTTGTGTCCAACCACACTTGGCCAATAAAGAATTCCATTCTGTTGTTCTGTTCTGTTCTATTCTATTCTATTATTATTCTATATTCCTATTCTATTCTATTCTATTCTATTCTATTCTATTCTATTCTATTCTATTCTATTCTATTCTATATTCCTATTCTACTCTACTCTATTCCTTATTCTGTTCTTTCTTATTCTATTCTATTCTTATGTATTCTATTCTATTTTCTGTACTATTGCTATACCATTCTATTCCATTCCATTCTTTCATTCTTAATACTGTTCTATTCTATTCTATTTTCTATTCTATTGATATTCCATTCCATTCTATTCTTTCATTCTTAATTCTGCTCTATCCTATCCTATCCTATCCTATCCTATCCTATCCTATCCTATCCTATTCTTTTTAGATATACATCGTATTATACACTCTGGTTATAACCATCATTCTCATGGTCATACCGTGTAATCTTTTTTAAGTACATAATGTTGCAAATCATAATTATCACTGTATACATCAATACACCCAATTCTTAATCAACTCTGGGCAGCTGGCTAGGAACTAAAATAAACATTTCAAGAAACATAAAAGATACAACTTTAGTTTAGTTTAGTTTAGTTTATTGTTCGTTGCACCTTGTACAATGAAATTAAATACCATCTTCAGTATACATAATGACTATCAAAATAAACACAAACACACATCCTTCGCATTCTATGCAATTGAATTAAAAAAACCCTGATATTGCATTCATATTGCACTATACAGTAGAATTCAGTAGAGTTCCTGGCCTGGGATAAAAGCTCTTTTTCAGCCTGTTTGTCCTTGTTTTTATTGTCCTGTACCATCTGCCTGGCAATCATAGTTCAAAAACAGGGTTCCCAGGATGAAGTGGATCTTGGAGGATGTTTTGGACTTTCTTAAGGCAGCGGGAACTGACCAGAACTACTGGCATATGTGCGTGGAAGTCAAAAATAAAACGTCAGGGGCTCCATCTGGTGGAGATTAAAGGGTCTGGGTTTGATTGACTTTTTGGATTTCCCTCCTGCAGAGGTCCTCCCCTGGTCATGCTTGTCTAGAAGAGATGGAACTGGACCCCAGAACTGGGGGGATTCTGGTAGCCGAAGCCCATCCCTCTTAAGGTGGCTGAGAGGGAGGGAGGGAGGGAGGGAAGGAAGGAAGGTTGGATGGGATGGATGGAGGGAAAGAAGGAAGGATGATTAGATGATTGGATGGATGAGGGGACAGAAGGAAGGAAGGGAGGAAGGAAGAAGGAAGGAAGGAAGGAAGGGAGGGAGGGAGGGAGGGAGGAAGGAGGAAGGGAGGGAGGGAGGAAGGGAGGAAGGGAGGAAGGAAGGAAGATTGGATGGGATGGATAGCGGGAAAGAAGGAAGGATGATTAGATGATTGGATGGATGAGGGGACAGAAGGAAGGAAGGGAGGGAGGGAAGAAGGAAGGAAGGAAGGAAGGGAGGGAGGGAAGAAGGAAGGAAGGAAGCAAGGGAGGGAGGGAGGGAAGGAGGAAGGGAGGAAGGAAGGAAGATTGGATGGGATGGATAGAGGGAAAGAAGGAAGGATGATTAGATGATTGGATGGATGAGGGGACAGAAGTAAGGAAGGGAGGGAGGGAAGAAGGAAGGAAGGAAGGAAGGGAGGGAGGGAAGGAAGGAAGGAAGGAAGGAAGAAAGGAAGGGAGGGAGGGAGGGAAGAAGGAAGGAAGGAGGAGGGAGGGAGGGAAGGAGGAAGGGAGGAAGGAAGGAAGATTGGATGGGATGGATAGAGGGAAAGAAGGAAGGATGATTAGATGATGGATGGATGAGGGGACAGAAGTAAGGAAGGGAGGGAGGAAGAAGAAGGAAGGAAGGAAGGAAGGGAGGGAGGGAAGAAGGAAGGAAGGAAGAAAGGAAGGGAGGGAGGGAGGGAAGAAGGAAGGAAGGAGGGAGGGAGGGAGGGAAGGAGGAAGGGAGGAAGGAAGGAAGATTGGATGGGATGGATAGAGGGAAAGAAGGAAGGATGATTAGATGATTGGATGGATGAGAGGACAGAAGGAAGGAAGGGAGGGAGGGAGGGAAGAAGGAAGGAAGGAAGGAAGGAAGGAAGGAAGGGAGGGAGGAAGGAAGGAAGGGGGAGGGAGGGAAGGAGGAAGGGAGGAAGGAAGGAAGATTTGATGGATGGACGGGTGGGTGGGTAGGTGAGTGAGTGAGTAAGTGGGTGGACAGAAGGAAGGAGGGAGGGAGGGAGGGAGAGGGAGAGGGAGGGAGGGAGGAAGGAAAGAAGCAAGATTGGATGGATGGATGGACGGATGGATGGGTTGAGTGGGTGGGTGGAGAGAGAAGGAAGGGAGGAAGAAGGGAGGGGGAGAGAGGGGCAGGAAGGAAGATTGGATGGATGGAAAGAAGGAAGGAAGGAGGGAGGGTGGGAGGAAGATTGGATGGATGGATGGATGGATGTGTAGGTGGGTGGGTGCGTGGGTGAGTGGGTGCCTGGTGAGTGAGTGGGTGGGTGGGTGGACAGAAGGAAGGAATGAGGGAGGGAAGAAGGGAGTGGGAGGGAGGGAGGAAGATTGGATGGATGGATGGATGGATGGGTGGGTGGAAGGAAGGAAGGAAGGAAGGAAGGAAGGAAGGAAGGAAGGAAGGAAGGAAGGAAGGAAGGAAAAGAAAAACAGAAGCAAGATCTCTTTCCGAAGTGAAAATCATTGTCCAATTTTAAAGACAACTTAAAAGCCCCCCCCCCTCCCTCCTGCCCTCATCCCCAACCGGGCGCCCCTTCCCTCCACCCTCCTGGCCCAATGCACCCAGAGGCCCCTGGTGCTGGGCGCAGCTCCCACTGGATCCCAGATCCTTCCAAGCGGGCCTGCCCTCGGCAGCTCCATCCGGACAGGCCTGGGTGACCTCAGGACCAGCGTTTCCCAGACAGGATGGGAGAACAAAGGCTGGATGGCGTAGAGGAAGAGGCGGCTGCTTCTTCCCCGGGACGGAGCCGAAAGCCGACTGGAGGCATGGAGTACGAAGGGAAGAAGGGAAAGAAGGTAAGGAGGAAATTCGGCCCCTGGGGGGAGGAATCATTTATGGGGTGCGGGGAGAGAAATGTGGGGCGACTGGCCCTGGGCACTGCGGAGGGAGGTTAGTCCTTGACTTATGACTGCTCCCGTTGTAACGACCATTCAAAGTTAAGTTAGAAGAAGGACAAGTAAAAGAAACTACGATAGCACGGGCACAAAACTTTGGGTGCACGATAGAACCGGACCAATGGCAAAAACAACGGGAAAGAAATGATAAATTAACAATATCGACAGCCTGTAAAAGAAAATTTGTACAAGGTGGTTTTGTAGGTGGCACTTTTGCACCAGCCAAATTAGCAAAGATGTTTTAAGATGAACCAGCCAAATGCTGGAAGTGTGTCACCCCGAACCTGGAACATGCCACCACATGTGGTGGATATGTACAGAAGCTAAAAGAATTGGACGGAAATGCATACATGGTTGGAAGAAATGATAAAGAAACGTATAGATTTGAAAATAGTCCTATTAGGGGTGGTACCTGAAGGTTATAGCAAAGAAGAAACGTATCTAATTATACAGAAATTAACAACAGCGAGGATTATATTTGCACAGAATTGGAAAAACGATAAAATACCAGCAAGGGGAATTAATTAAGAACTGTGAATTAATACAATATGCTGAAAAACTGTCAAATTCTATGAATATATATGGTATTTAGTGTACTGCCAAGAAAATGATATCGAAAGATGTCGATAAAATTTCTATTACAGGAACTTTTGTAAATCTTTTTAATATTTTGCTTTTTGTACGGTTTTTAATATCTTGAACTTTAATAAAGTATTTTTTAATTTTTTTAAAAAAAGGAAAAATGATAAAATACCAGCAGAGGGGAAAAGTGATTGAGAAAATATTCAAATGTACAGAGATGACTAGATTAACACTGGTAATTAAGGACAAAAAAAGAAACGGAATATTATATATGATATGGGATTTATTTTATCCACAGTTAGAAAATAAAATGAGTTAAAATTGGATAGATAAATATATAAAGAAAGTAGTTAACATGGTCATAAAGGCAACAAATATAAGAGGAAATCATTTACGTCTTACAGATTAAATGTGATTGAAGATACATTGGTTAAAAATATTAATTATGATTGTTAGCATAAGATATATGTACCCAGTCGACACACTGTATGAGTGAAAGATGGAATTATTGCAACTATTAAAAATTCCATCTTTTAAAAAGTTCTTTTTTTATTTTTAATAGTTACAATAATTCCATCTTTTAAAAAAATATTTTTTAAAATAAAAATTGCAACGGCCCCGAGAAAAGGAACTTAGATCCGTTTTCCACATTTACGACTGTTGTTCCTGTCATCGCGGGATCAAAATTCAGACACTTGGCAGCCGCCTCGTATTTATGACGGTTCCCGGGGTCATGTGATCTCCTTTTGTGACCTTCTGACCGGCAAAGTTAATAGGGAAACCAGATTTGTTTTAACAACCGTGTCGCTCCTTTAGCGACGGGAGTGATTCACTTAACAACGGTGGGGAGGAAGGTTGCGAAATGGGGTGAAATTCATTTCCCAAAAAATGTCTCGCTTAGTGCAACACAAAAACCGGGGCTCGGTTGTGGCCGTAAGTCAGAGACTGCCTGGATTTGGCTACCCTACGTAGAATTGGGGGCATCCACCCCAGCGCCACCTGGACCCGGGGAAAGAGGCCCCCAGAGAGATGGGGAGGGCTAGGCTGGACCTCTGGACCTCTGCCCAGGTATAATGGAAGCAGCTCCCAGCCTCGGACATTTTGTGAGTGCCCCCTCGGTCGCTTTGCTGTGCTCTTCTACTCCCTCTCGGGGGCTGGTGGCTTAAGCCAGGATGTAGCCACTCCTCTATGGCCCCTTGCTGGATAGTTTCTCCCCTACCTCCCCCCAGTAGCCCTTCCCCCTGCTGGGGGGTCTCTAAGGGCTGAAGGACAATGGCTGAGAAGGGGGGGCAGCAGCTTGTTCCGTCAAGAGGCTCAGGTGAGGAGGCAACCTGGCCACGCGGTTACCTACAAGGACCTGGGGGTAGAGTTTTCTCTCTCTCTCTCTCTTCTCCCTCCCTCCCTCCCTCCCTCCCTCTTTCTTTCTTTCTTTCTTTCTTTCTTTCTTTCTTTCTTTCTTTCTTTCTTTCTTTCTTTCCTTCCTTCCTTCCTTCCTTCCTTCCTTCCTTTTTTTCTTCTCCTTCCTTCCATCTCTTCTCCCTAACTCCCTTCCTCTTTCACGCCTTTCTTTCTTCTCCTTCCTTCTATCTCGTCTTCCTAACCCCTTCTTCCATCTCTCCCTCCTTCCTTCCTTCCCTCCTCCCCAACTTCCTTCCTCTCTCTCCTTTATTTCTCTTTCTTTCTTCCTCCTCTTTCCTTCCTTCCTTCCTTCCTTTCCTTCCTTTCCTTCCTTCCATCCATCTCACCTCCCTAACTCCCTTGCTCTCTTTCTTTTCTTTCTTTCTTTCTTTCTTTCTTTCTTTCTTTCTTTCTTTCTTTCTTTCTTTCTTTCTTTCTTTCTTTCTTTCTCTCTCTCTCTCTTTCTTTCTTTTTTTCTTCTCCACCCCCTTCTTCTTCTAGATAGCAGATAATCAGAGTTGGAAGGGACCTTGTACGTCATCTAGTCCAACCCCCACCCCACCCAAGTAGGCAACCCTACACTACAACTTCAAGCTGTTCCATTCTTCCTCTTCTTCTTCCTCTTCCTCCTCCTCCTCCTCCTCCTCTTCTTCTTCCTACTCTTCCTCTACCTCTTCCTCCTATTCCGCTTCTCTTTCCCCTTTTCTTCCTCCTCCTCCTCCTCCTCTTCTTCTTCCTCCTCCTCACCCCCTTCCTTCCTTCCTTCCTTCCTTCCTTCCTTCCTTCCTTCCTCCTCCTGTCTCTCTTCTCTCCTTCTCCTTCCTTCCTCTTCCTTCCTTCGTTCCTCCCTCCCTCCTTCCTTCTCCTTCCTTCGTTCCTTCCTTCCTCCTCCTGTCTCTCTTCTCTCCTTCTCCTTCCTTCCTCTTCCTTCCTTTGTTCCTCCCTCCCTCCTTCCTTCTCCTTCCTTCCTTCCTTCCTTCCTTCCTTCCTTCCTTCCTTCCTTCCTTCCTTCCTTCCTCCTGTCTCTCTTCTTTCCTTCTCCTTCTCCTTCCTTCTCCTTCCTTCCTTCCTTCCTTCCCTTTGTCCTTCCTGTTCTCTTTTGCAGGGACCCCAGCGGGTGTAAACCCCCCACCCCCCACCCAGGGTGGCATTGAAGGGGAAGCTGCTGTGCCCACCCTCTTCCTTGGCACAGCCGTGAAGCGAGTGGGCCCAGCCATCTGCAGCCCTCGCCGTCTGCTGGGGCCCCTTCTCGCTCTCTTGCAAGCTGCCCGCCCGGCTGCCATCCAGGCTCTGCCACCCACCGCCTAGCGGTGCCCGGGAGGGGAGGGGAGGCGCGGATAGCCGCTCAGTGACACACACACACACACACAGAGAGACACACACACCCCTTCCCTCCCCTTTGCCCGTTGCAGGGATTCGTGTCGCCCATCAAGCGCCTGGTCTTCCCCAAAGCCTCCCGCAAGCCAGCGCCCAAGGGGAGCGTCTGCCGGAGGAGGCCCCTCCACTCGGTGCCGCTGTACCCGCCAGACTACCTCATTGACCCGCAGATTCTGCTGCAGGACTACGTGGAAAAGGAGGTGAAGGTGAGTGCAGGACGGGGAACACACACACACGCGCGTGCGCACACACACATGCACGAGGCCCCTGTAGTCCGTTCCCACAGCCTCTTTCTTGGCCCCTGGGCCAATTCGACCAACCTGGGAGGGGGTCCTTGGAGGCGGTCTCTGAGGTTCATTGTTTTCTTGCCGATGTTTTAATACAAAGCCCACTGCCCTCCCAGCACTGATGACGTTCCCTAGTTGGGTCATGAAAGGTCTGCAAGAAAACAGCCGAGCTCTGAGAGCACCAAGGACCCCACAGTCCTTCCTTCCTTCCTTCCTTCCTTCCTTCCTTCCTTCCTTCCTTCCTTCCTTCCTTCCTCCCTCCCTCCCTCCCTCCCTTCCTCCTTCCTTCCTTCCTTCATCTCTCCCCTTCCTTCTAGCACTGATGCTGTTCCCTAGTTGGGTCATGAAAGGTCTGCAAGAAAACAGCCAAGCTCAGAGAGCACCAAGGACCCCACAGTCCTTCCTTCCTTCCTTCCTTCCTTCCTTCCTTCCTTCCTTCCTTCCTTCCTTCCTTCCTTCCTTCCTTCCTTCCTTCCTTCCTTCTCCTCCTCTCCCTCCCTTCTAGCACTGATGATGTTCCCTAGTTGGGTCATGAAAGGTCTGCAAGAAAACCACCAAGCTCAGAAGGCACCAAGGACCCCACAGGCGATTCCCTCCTCTTCCTCCTTCCACCCTGCCTCTCATCCTCCCTTTCCTCTCCTGCCTTCCTCCTCTTCCTCCTCTCCCTTCCCCCTCCCCCTCCTCTTCCTTCTTCTCCTCCTCCTTTCCCTTCCCCCTCCACCTCTTCCTCCTCCTCTTCCTCCTCTTCTCTCCTTTCCCTCCTCTTCTACTCTTCTCTGTAAACCCCACTCCCTTCAAGTACTGATGATGATCCTTAGTTGGGTGATGAAACGTCTGCAAGAAAACCACCAAGTTTAGAAGAGCAACAAGGACCCCACAGTCTTCCTTCTCCTCCTCTCCTTCCTTCCTTCCTTCCTTCCTTCCTTCCTTCCTTCCTTCCTTCCTTCCTTCCTTCCTCCCTCCCTCCCTCCTCCCTCCCTCCCTCCCTCTCTCCCTCCCTTCTCCTCCTCTCCCTCCCTTCTAGCACTGATGATGTTCCCTAGTTGGGTCATGAAACATCTGCAAGAAAATATCCAAGGTCAGAGGGACCCCACAGTCTTCCTTCCTTCCTTCCTTCCTTCCTTCCTTCCTTCCTTCCTTCCTTCCTTCCTTCCTTCCTTCCTTCCTTCCTTCCTTCCTTCCTCCCTCCCTCCCTCCTCCCTCCCTCCCTCCCTTCTCCTCCTCTCCCTTCCCTTCTAGCACTGATGATGTTCCCTAGTTGGGCCATGAAAGTTCTGCAAGAAAACCACCCAGCCCAAGAGCACCAAAGACCCTCATTTTCCTCTCCTGCCTTCCTCTTCCTTCCCCTCCCCCTCCCCTCCTCCTTTCCCTTCCCCCTCCTCCTCTTCCTCCTCCTCCTATCCTCCCTTCCTCCCCTCTTCTACTCTTCTCTGCAAATCCCACCCCCTTCTAGTACTGATGATGATCCTTAGTTGGGTCAACAAACGTCTGCCAGAGAACCACCAAGCCCATAGAGCACCAAGGAGCCCACAGTCGCCATTGTCCTCCTCCTCCTCCCTCTCCTCCTCCCCCCACTTCTTCTTCTTTTCCTCCTCCTCCTCCACTCCACAACCTCACCCTCCCTTCTACCACTGATGATATTCCCTAGTTGGGTCATGAAACATCTGTAGGAAAATATCCAAGGTCACAGAGCACCCAGGATCCCCACAGTCCGTCCTCCTCCCTGTCCTCCTCCTCCCCCTCCCCTCCTCCTCCTCCCCCCACTCCTTCTACCACTGATGATGTAACCTAGTTGGGTCATGAGATATCTGCATGAAAACAACCAAGCTGAGGTCAGCAAGGACCTCCCAAGACCTCTTCCTCCTTCCCCCTTCTCCTTCTCTTCCTCCTCCTCACCCTTCCAAATCCCACTCCCTTCTAATACTAATGATGTCCCCTAGTTGGGTCATGAAACAACGTTGGTTGTCCAATCGTTGAAAACCTCCAGTGTTGGAGCATTCACAACTTCTGGTGGCCAGCAGTTCCACGGGTTAATTGTCCTCAACCTTAATTCCAGGTTTCCTTCTCTCCTTAGTTGCTTTGTTGTTTCTTGTCCTGCCTTTGGGGGCTTTGGAGAATAGCTTGACCCCCTTCCCTCCTCTCTGTGGCAGCCCCTCAACTACTGGAAGGTTGCTATCCTGTCTCCCCTGGTCCTTCTTTTCATCAAACTAAATATACCCAATTCCAGCGACTGTTCTTCATATGGGGATTATTTGCAGCTCAGCGTTGAACGGTGGGGTCCTCGGTACCTCTGAACGTGGTTGTTTGTTTTCAGATGTTTCATGACCCAACGACTCTAGACCAGGGGTCGCCAACCTTTTGGGCCTCAGGGACTCCCAAACCCATACTTTTAAATCCCGCGGAGCAGAGACCCTGGGAAAATCCCCCCAAAAGTCTGCAGGAAAGTTCCCCCACCCCGTTTTCCTACCGGTCGATCGTTCTTTATTTGGGATCGTAGGATACCGTCTCCAGCTCCGTTCTCAGGGGGAGAGAAAGAGAGAGAGGGAGACACTTTTAGCTTCATGCAAGGAAAGCAGCAGAAGCCGCAGAAGTCTTTCTTTCTCTCCCCCAAACTCTGCCAGAAAGTAGTCTTTGCCGGCGCAGCCTCTTGGAGCAGGAGGCCTTGCAGGGTCCCCAAGGCTCATTTCTGGCGGAGTTTGGGGAGAGAAAGAAAGACTTCTGCTGCTTTCCTTGCGTGCAGCCGAAAGCAGAAGAAGAAAGAAGCGGAAAGAAGCAACCCGGCGGCCAGGCCAGGCGTATGGGGCAAGTTCTCCCTCTTCGTCCTTTCCCCTCACTACTTCGTGTTGTTTGCACTGCAAGTGACGCAAGCCTTGTGTTCCCACGTGGGCCATGTGGGCGGCGCAGCCTTGTGTTCCCGCACAGCCTGGATTCATTGCTTTGAGGCGGGGTGGGTACATTTCTCTGTGGACCAACAAAATTTTCTCACAGGCCACCCGTGTTCCCCGGCCCAATGGTTGGCAACCACTGTCCTAGACCTTTTCAGGCCAAATTTTGAAAAGGCTCTGCAGGCAAAAACAATTTTTTCCCTCTCTCCCCCAGCCCCGATCCATGCCAAAAAAAAACCCCACCCAAAGTTATTAGCAGACGAATGAGGAAGGCGGCCTAAAACAAAGAGAAATATTTGTTCCTGAGTCGCGCAATCTGTGCTAACTTGTAAATTCTGCCTTTAAAAAATAAAATAAAAAATAATTCAAGTTGATTCCTCTTTCGTTCTGATCTTTTCTCATTTTTTTCCCTCTTTATTTTTCCTCCCCTCAGTTTTTAGGACATTTGACCTGGGTAAACACCTCCCTGAATCCTTCCAGTCGGGACGAATTGTTGCAGCTTTTGGATACCGCCAGGGTAAATGCGCTTCAATGCGTTTTTCATGTTGCTCAATTCACCGTACAGGTAGTCCTTGACTTACGACCGTTCATTTGGGGACCGTTGGAAGTTACTGTTCTGACCGGGCTTCCCAAAACCACAGAAGCCAATTCCTCGTCCCGACAAAACCCCTTTTATTTAGGCTCATGTGAATTCCTCTCATTCGCATCCAGCAAAGTCCTGGCAAACAGTCTTTCAAGGGTGAATTTACAACCACAGACCTTTATCGGGCTAGGAGAGTTGCCAGGCCGATAGCTCCCAAACGCCACGCTGTAGCAGCAAATACTTGGCAAGGAGTCAGGCACAGATCTTCACCCTAATGAATTGAATGAATTGTCTCCTGCAAACCCCACTCGCCTTTCGCTCCTCTTTTATTCCCTATGGGAAGGGCCATTCACCATCCACTGGTGGCTTTACTGCCTTGTTCCTTCTTCCTTCATGAGCACACCGGGAACAGGCTCCAGCTGTTCTTCTTCCCCAGTGATCTCCGACTCCAAAGACAGCTGATAACTGTCAGACAGCCCTGGCCCCATCTCTGCCTCCGACGCAGAGCCCTCGTCCGAGCCTTCCCCAAACTCCAAGACTGGCCCATGTTCCTCCCCAACCTCCTCACTGTCCAAGTCTGCTGCCAGCTCCGTTGTCCACTGTCGAGCCACAACAACTGGGAGTGAGTGCAAACCTGACCCTTTGAGCACTGATGATGTTACCTAGTTGGGCAACAAATATTTGTCTATCAACCTTAGAGAACATCACACTCCTCCTCCCTGCAAACCCCCCTCCCCCTTTCGCTCCTCTTTTATTCCCTCTGGGAGGGGCCATTCACTGTCCACCTGTGATTTTACTCCCACGTCAACCCTTGTTCCACAGCTGTTCCCTTCGTCTGGCAGCTCTGTGCATGAGCACACTGGGAACAGGCTCCAGCTGTTCTTCTTCCCCACTGATCTCCGACTCCGAAGGCAGCTGATAACTGTCGGACGGCCGTGGCCCCCATCTCTGCCTCCGACACAGAGCCCTCATCAGAGGCTCCCCCAGACTCCAGGGCTGGCCCATGTTGTTATCCAACCTCCTCACTGTCCGAGTCTGATGCGGGCCATAACCGTTACCATGGCACCCCAAAAAAACCTGATTTAGGACCATTTTCACACTTACGACCATTACGGTGTCCCTGGGATCGCACAATCAAAATTCAGACCTCAGCAACTCATATTTATGATGGTCGCAGTATCCCCGGGTCACAAAAAACCTGATTTAGGACCATTTTCACACTTACGACCATTACGGTATCCCTGGGATCGCACAATCAAAATTCAGACCTCAGCAACTCATATTTATGACGGTCGCAGCGTCCCCGGGTCACACGATCCCTTTTTTACAACCGTCGGACAAGCAAAATCAACGTGGGAAGCCAGATTCGCTTAGCAGCTGCGCTGAGAAAGGAGTTAAAATGGGACCAAAATCCCTTAACCAATGTCTCACTTAGCAACTGAAATTTTGGGCTCAGTTGTTGTGGTCGTATGTCGAGGACTGCCTGGAAGGTTTTGTTCGGTTTGGTTTTGGAGAATTTAGGTGGGCAATTTTTCCAAGGGGCCATAAGAGACGTTGGGACTTTGGTGGAGGGCCCGAAATAAGGGAGCTGCGAAGGTGCGAAGGCACACAAGCCCAGGTGTCAATTCTTAAAACATATAGTTGGTGTGATGACCCAAAGGGACGTGGCACAAAAGCAACCAAGTCACAAAAGTAGGTAAAGTCCCTTTAAGGCCTCCAACTTGGCCCCCAATGTCCAGTTATCATCGGCTGGAGAAAAGAAAACTCTCCCAAGAACAGTTTTCAAAAGGAAGAAATTCCATCCGAACTCAAAGCAGATATAAATTATAAATAAAAACCAACACAAACCACAAAGCTGCAGCAATGAACGAGACAGGGCAGGATAAGGAGTTGCAGAATTCAAAACACCCACCGTTGGGAGGACGCCAGAACCCCGATAAGACTTGACAAACAAAGATAATGCACACTTTGCTTCCAGCAAGGTGCTGTGCGCAAACCACCCTCTTTATCCTGTTTTCCCAGCTGTGGCTAATGAAGGGAATCAGGGCCCTTTCCTCCCCCGTAAGCCATGCCACTCACATTGCTCCCTTCTCCGTTCCTCCCTGTGTGCCCTAGGATGAAGAGGGCGTGGGCCTGGTTTTCTTCTGAATGCCCAGCCGGACTGTGCCCTTCCCCAGTTTCCTCCACAGCCACCAGAGCCACACTCCCACTCCCTTCAGCTGCTCGACCTCCCCCTCCGAATCAGATCCCAACAGGGACCGTTGCCTTCAAAATACAAAGCAATGGAGTTCTATTGCCTGTGTGGTTGTATCCTTATTTATATTTGATTTCTAAATTTTGATTGATCCCGCCCGGCTGGAGAGGGACAGCCCAAGGGACGGATGTAGCCCGGGAGCCATCAAATGCCCAAGGTTGCCCTTGGCAACTTGGCAACTTGCACACTTCAAGCATGGCTGGCTGGGGAATTCTGGGAGTTGAAGCCCACAAGTCTTTATAGTTGCCAGGTTTGGAAGCCCTCTGCTCCAGAGATGAATGTTGTAATCTCGCATACATTTACTGCAAAGGAAATGATCAATCAATCAATCAGAATAGAGCTGGAAGGGACCTTGGAGGTCTTCTAGTCCAACCCCCTGCTCAGGCAGGAAGCCCTACCCCATGTCAGACAAGTGGTTGTCCAGTCTTTCTTTTAAAAGTCTCCACTGATGAAGCACCCACAATTTCTGGTGGCAAGCAGTTCCACTGGTTAATTGTCATCACTATTAGGAAGTTTCCCCTTAATTCCAGGTTGCTTCTCTCCTTGATTATTTAGAATAGAATAGAGTAGAGTAGAATTAGAATAGAGAATAGAGAATAGAGAATAGAATAGAATAGAATAGAATAGAATAGAATAGAATAGAATAGAATAGAATAGAATAGAATAGAATAGATGGAATGAATGAAAGAATGCAATAGAATAGAATAGAATAGAATAGAATAGAATAGAATAGAATAGGAATCGAATAGAATCAGAATAGAATAAAGTAGAATAAAATAGAGACTAGAATAAAACAGCAGGACAGAATACAATGGAATGGAATAGAACAGAATTCAGAATAGAATAGAATAGAATAGAATAGAATAGAATAGAATAGAATAGAATAGACCTTGGAGATCTTCTAGTCCAACCCACTTTACCAACCCCTAGGTGGGGTGGGCGTGGGGTGCCAGGGCTTCCCTGCCACGCCTGCGTTTCCCCCCCTATGTTTGTGCTGTTCTTCCTCCCTCAGCAACTGAAGGAGCTGCCGCTGCAGACCACACCTGAGCAGGACAGCATCCTGAGCCTCTCGGCCCGCTGCCTCCTGCTCACCTGGAGGGACAACGAGGAGCTCATCCTCCGGATCCCCACCCACGAGATTGCCGCTGCTTCCTACCTGAGGGACGATGCGCTGCACCTGCTGGTGCTGAAGACAGGTGTGCCCAGGAGGAGGAGGAGGAGGAGGAGGGAGGAGCATTGGGGGGAAGGTGGGCGGGAAGGAGGCACCCGCTGCCACCTCCCCTCGTTCAGGTTGGCCGGTGGGAGGAAGAGGCTCCTTTTGATTGGCTGTGGCTCTTGCCTGTCCCCAGTCTCCCTCCCGCCCCCAATTGGTAGGATCTGGGTCAGGGTCTGGATGAGGATCTAGATCAGGTCTTGCTCAGGTCTGAAATCAGGACAAGGTCCAGATCCACGTCTGGAGTCTGGCCCAGGTCCTGATCTAGATCCTGAACCAGATCTGGGCCTGGACCCGGACTTGAATCTGGACCAGGACCTGGATCTAGATCTAGATTCTGAACCAGATCTGGGTCCAGATCAAGATAGAGATCCAAATCAAGGTTTAGGTCCAGGTCTAGATCCGGGCAAAGATCTAGATCCCAGTCCAGGTCTGGTCTAGAATGAGGGCTAGGTTCACAACCAGGTCCTGATCTAGATCCTGAGCCAGATCTGGACCTGGACCCAGACTTGAATCTGGACCTGGACCTCGATCTAGATCTAGATTCTGAACCAGATCTGGGTCCAGATCAAGATAGAGATCCAAATCAAGGTTAAGGTCCAGGTCTAGATCCGGGCAAAGATCTAGATCCCGGTCCAGGTCTGGTCTAGAATGAGGGCTAGGTTCAGATCCGGGGCCAGATCCAGGTTCAGATCTGACTCTAGGTCTTGATCCATTCTCTTGACCCAAGTCCAGGTCCAGGTCAAAATCCACATTAAAGATCTAGATCCCAGTCCAGGCCCAGTTCCAGTTCCAGTTATACAATGAGGACCGGGTCCAAATCCTAGTCCAGATTCAGATCGAGATCCAGATCCTCATCCAGATCTAAATCCAACTCTGGATCCAGCTCCAGATCCCAGTCCAAAATCAGCAGCAGGAAGGGGAAGGAGAGGGACTACGGGGTCCTTGACGCTCTCTGACCTTGTTTGGTTTCTTGCAGTCATTTCATGACCAAACTGGGGAACATCATCAGTGCTAACAGGGAGTGGAGAAGATGGAGGTAGAGGAGGAGGACTGTGGGGTCCCTGGTGCTCTCTTAGCTGGGTGGTTTCCTTGCAGACGTTTCATGACCCAACTAGGGAACATTATCAGTGCTAGAAAGGAGGGAGGTTTGCGGAAAGGAGGAGGAGGAAGACAGGAAAGGAAAGGGAGAGGAGGAGGAGGAGGAGGAGGGGGAAGGGAGAGAAGTGCTATGGGGTCCTTAGTGTTCTCTGAGCTGGGTGGTTTCCTTGCAGACGTTTCATGACCCAACTAGGGAACATTATCAGGGCTAGAAGAGAGAGTTTGTACAGAGGACGAGGAGGAGGAGAAGGGAAAGAGGAAGAGGAGGAGGAGGAGCAGGAGGGGAAGAGGAGCAGGAGTAAGAGCAGGAGGAGGGGGAGGAACAGGAGGAGGAGGAAGAGAAGCAGGAGGAAGAGGAAGAGCAGGATGAAGGGAGGAGGAGCAGGAGGAAAAGGAGGGGGAAGAGAGGAGGAGGAGGAAGTAGAAAAGAAGGAGGAGGAAGAGGAGGAGAAGGGGAGGAGGAAGAGGAAGAGAGGAAGAGGAAGGAAGAGGAGGAGGAGAAGGAAGAAGAAGAGAAGAGGGAGGAGGAAGAGGAAGAGAAGGGGAGGAGGAAGAGAAGAGAGGAGGAGGGGGAAGAGGAGGAGGAGGAGGAAGAAGAAGAGAGAGGGAGGAGGAAGAGGAGGAGCAGGAGGACGAGGAGGAGGAGGAGGAAGAAGAAGAAAAAGAGGGAGGAGGAAGAGGAAGAGAGGAGGAGGGGAAGAGGAGGAGCAGGAGGAAGAGGAGGAGGAGGAAGAAGAAGAAAAGAGGGAGGAGGAAGAGGAAGAGAGGAGGAGGAGGGAAGAGGAGGAGCAGGAGGAAGAGGAGGAGGAGGAAGAAGAAGAGAAGAGGGAGGAGGAAGAGGAGGAGCAGGAGGAAGAGGAGGAGGAGGAGGAAGAAGAAGAAAGAAGGAGGAGAGGAGGAGCAGGAGGAAGAGGAGGAGGAGGAAGAAGAAGAAAGAGGGAGGAGGAAGAGGAAGAGAGGAGGAGGAGGGGAAGAGGAGGAGCAGGAGGAAGAGGAGGAGCAGGAGGAAGAGGAGGAGGACTGTGGGGTCCTGGGTACTTTCTGAGCCGGCTGGTTTCCATGCAGACGTTCCATAATCCAAACTAGCCACCATCGACTTTCTCGGTCTGGTTTTCTTCCATTGTTCCCTGTGCCAGGCCTGGGCGTTGACCCGGTTCCTGCCGGGGGGCCGCTGGACGTTTATCCCGGAATCCCGCCACCGGACAAGAAATACCCTGCAGGAGCCGCTGCTGAGAAGAGACCCTCAGACTCCCGGCAGCTGGGCTGCCCCATGGAGCGGCGCCACACTATCTGCAGCCTGGATTGGCGCATGTCTCGCGGGGGTTCAGAAGGGCGTCCGAGTGGCGGAGGGAGCCTGGAGCGCAAGCAGGCCACAGGCAGCTGGGAGAAGAGGCAGCGGACCAGCAGCGGCACCGGGAGAGCCTTCGGCAGCTGGGAGCCCCGGCAGAACCACGGGGGCAGCTGGGAGCGCCGGCATGGCAGCCAAGCCGGGGGAAGCTGGGAGCGCGGGAAGACCTATGGCAGTTGGGAACACCGCCACACAGGTGCCAATCCCCTGGATCCCAAGGAGCCCTGCCCAGATGCCTACTGCAACCTGGTCATCTTGGCCGTGGCCAATCGAGTAAGTGGGTCAGTCCTGCGGCCAGAGGGTTTCTTTCTTTTTTTCCCCCCACAAGCGGGGTGCTAGAGGTCATCCAGACCAGTGGTCACCAACTGGTAGGCCACTGGTGGTCCGCGAGAAAATTTTGGTGGTCCCTAGAGAAATGTACGCCCCCCAAAGCAATTAATCCAGGCTGGGCAGGAAATCAAGTCTGCGCTGCCCACATGCCCCGCGGGAACGCTCCCCGCCCACTCACTCCTTACCTGGCAAACTTGCTCGCTAAGTTGCTATTTTTCCTTTTTCCGACCATCAGCTGTTCTGCTGTGCTGGGAGATTTAGATTCGCTAGGAATCAGGAAATGGTTGGATTTCTTGCTTTTTAGTTCATCTTTAGATCTTCCGCTCTGATTTTAAGCAGAGCTGAACCTTTCTTAGGTTCTGAAGCTTCTATTATTATTCTGTGCAGACTCAGGTAGCCAATCGCAGAAAGATAGATCTCTCAGTGAATCTGTGATTCTGTGAGCAACTCAATTTGCCTGCCTGCTTTGCCTGATTTTGGGTAAAAGTTGCTCTTTTCTTTTATAAACAATATCAATATTTACATACATGGGGTGTTGTGAGTTAATTCTGTGACTTTGCTCGCAAATTTTATGTGACAGTCTCAGGTAGCCGATCGCAGAAAGATAGATCTCTCAGTGAATCTGTGATTCTGCAAGCAACTCAATCTGCCTTCCTGCTTTGCCTGATTCTGGGTAAAGTTGCTCTTTTTAATAAAAAAATTCAATATTTACATAAATATTTATAATATTTACATACAAGCCGTACCCAGCCAGTCACATGACCACCAAGCCACACCCACAAATTAGGCCACACCCAAGAACTGATTGTTAAGAAATTTGAACCTCATCTCTACTTCTGTGTGTGGGTGAGAGAGAGAGAGAGAGAGGGGGGGAGAGAGAGAGAGAGAGAGAGAAAGAGAGAGGGAGGGAGGGAGGGAGAGAGAGAGAGAGAAAAAGAGGGACAGAGGGAGGGGGAGACAGAGAGATTGAGAGAGAGAGGACGGAGGGAGGGAGAGAGAGAGAGAGAGAGAGAAAGAGAGGGAGGGAGGGAGAGAGAGAGAGAGAGAAGGAAGGAGGGAGGGGAGGGAGAGAGGAGAGAGAGAGAGAGAGAAGGACGGAGGGAGGGAGGGAGGGAGAGAGAGAGAGAAAAGAGAGAGAGAGGGAGGAGGAAGGGAGGGAGAGAGAAAGAGAGAGGACGGAGGGAGGAAGGGAGGGAGAGAGAGAAGGAGAGAGAGAGAGAGAGAGAGAGAGGAGGGAGGGAGGGAGAGAGAGAGAGAGGAGAGGGAGGGAGGGAGAGAGAGAGAGAGAGAGAGAGAGAGAGAGAGGGAGAGAGAGAGAGAGAGAGAGAGAGAGGTTAAATCAGATCTCTCTCACTCTCCCACCAATGTCAGCAAGCCACCGTCAGTCAAAATTCATAGTAGTGGTCCCCGGGATTTAAAATTATGAGTTTGGTGGTCCCTGAGGTCCAAAGGTTTGGCCACCCCGAACCAGACACCCCCCCCCGATGCATGGAGGGGGTGAGGGTACGGGCAAAACTTAGGTTTGCTTTCAGTTTGGAAGCCAAGGGGACACCTTAAACCAATTTTGAGATGGCAGGACTTCAAGGCTCAAAATTCCCAAGCCAGAAATGTAGGAGACGTTGAGTTCTAATCCTGATTTAGGAATGAAAGCCGGCTGGATGACTTTGGGCCAATCCCCAGGAGACAGTGAGTTCTAGTCCCGCCTTGGTGGGTGACTTTGGGCCAATCCCTGTCTCTCAGCCGAATCCACCTCCTAAAGTTGTTGTGAGGAAAATAACAAAAGGAAGGCATGTCGGTTATGTCCAGCACCTTGAATTCTTTGTAAAAAGAATAAAGGTGGGATACAAATCAATAAAACCATAATACAAATCTTTCCCCGCATGCTGTCCTTTCAGGATACCGCCGAGGAGTCGTGTGCGCTGATATGCCAGGTTTTCCAGATCATTTACGGTGACCAAACCATTGAGTGTGTGGATCGGGCTGGCTACCATTACACCTCCACCCCAAAACGTCCTTGGCTGTCCAGCCGGAGTGAGTAGAACTTTCAAAAGTTCTGACTGGATGAACCCAACCCAGCAAGCGTTGACGTGACGATCCGATCGCATAATGCAAAACTTTGTTGAGTACATTATTTCGGCACAGAATGAAAGCAAAACCAGCTCTGGCTAATTCCCGGGCAATTCGATATAATTAAAGTATAGAATCCTCCCTCCCGCCATTAGTGCGGGTCCCGTTGTCCAATTAAGGGTCACAATATTGTTTTGAGAAGATGTCTTGAAAGTCTGGCCAACACCTGCCTCAGTGACCTTGGTTCTCATGGGTTTGATGCAGGGGTGGGATTCAAAAATCCCAACAACCGGATCTCTTCCCCGTTGCTGGGTGGGCGCCATGGCCATGGTGGGCGTAGCCTATTGGAATTTCCTGGGAGAGCCATTTTTTTTCACATTCCCCAGAGTCCTAAGGCTTCACTCAGGCCTCTGGGAGGCGAAAATGGCCTCCGCCAGGCTCCATAGGCCGTCCAGAAACAGGCCCATTTCAGCAAGCCATTTTTCACCTTTCCCAGAGTCCGGAGGCTTTCCTCGAGCCTCTGGGAGGATGAAAACGGTCTCCCCCGGGCTCCAGAGGCCCTCTGGAAGCCAGAAACAGGCCCGTTTCCAGACTTCCGTTACTTTCACGAGGGCCGTTTTTCTCCCTCCCAGAGCTTCTGCGCGGGCCCTGCATTTACCCGCATCCAAAATGGGACGGGTGGAGAATCCCTGGAGGGGAGAGGCAAGATGGGCAGGGCCATCCGATCGGTTCAACTACTACCGGTTCGGTAAACCAGATGTAAATTTAACCCCCCGGTTCACCCGAATCAGCCCGAACTGGCTGCATCCCACCCCTGGTTTGATATTTAAAAACTCACGTTCCGATTCCCCCTTCCCTCTCCCCATTAGTACAGGTCACATCACCCAATTAAGTGTCACCATATTGCTTTGAGAAGAGGTCTGGAAAGTCTGGCCAACACCTGCCGCAGTGACCTTGGTTCTCACCGGGCTGACTCCTCGATATTTAAACCTCACATTCCGATGGCCCCCTTCCCTGGTTAAGCGAGGATTATCTGCACAGGCGACAAATATTGACTGAAGTTGGAAAATCAAAGATCCTGGTCTTGCCCCCCTCGACTTCATCACCTTGTGGTTCTCCTTTCCCAGGTGAGAGCTGTCGGACCGATGGGACGTACGGTTATGACGCTGACTTCAGCTGCTGCAGCTCTTTGTAAGTCCTGCTCTTGTGACGGCCGACGTCCAGCGGGAGCGTTCCTTTTTCTTCATCTTTCTTCTTTCTCTGTTTGTTTTTCTTCTCCTCCAAAATTAAATCCTCCTAGCGGGGATTCTTTTAAAGAGAGAGGGGAATTGCCAGCCTGGCCCCATACGTCCCTTTCCAAGCCCCCACTGTGACCCAGAACAGAAGGGGGACCATTTGGTATATAGTCAAGTCACGGCAGCCAACTCGGCACGGCCAAACTTACCGTGGGACAAGTCAACAATTCAGCATTTAAAATAATGGTTACGATATTGTATTTCTTGTCGTTCACATCTCCTTTTGTCTCTCCTTCGACATCCAATCAATTAGAATAGAACTGAAAGGGACCTTGGAGCAGGGGGTGGAATTCAGCGGTTCGCACCGGTTCACGAGAACCGGCCGTTAACTTTCTGAGCAGTTTTGGCGAACTGGTTGTTGGAAGACATCATTAGCGCAGAGAACCGGTTGTTAAATGATTCGAATCCCACCGCTGCCTTGAAGGTCATCTAGTCCAACCTCCTGCTCAAGCAGGAGAGAGACCCTTGGCCTGTACCCATTCACACACATTCTCTTCTTAAAAGCCTCCAGAGAGGGAACACCCACAACTTCTAGTGGCAAGCTGTTCCACGGGTTAATTGTTCTCGCGGTCAATAAATTTCTCCTTCGTTTTACGTTGCTTCTCTCCTGGGTGAGTTTCCATCCGTTGTTTCTTGTCCTGCCTTCCGGTGCTTTGGAGAATAGCTTGACTCCCTCCTTTCTTTGGGGCAGCCCTTCAGATATTGGAAGGCTGCTTTCGTTTATGCTTCTTCATCACCGGACATTTAACCGGAACAGAGCTGGAAGGAGACCTCAGAGATCTTCTAGTCTAGCCCCCATGGCTCAAGCAGGGGACCTTCTACCATTTCAGACAAGTGGCTGTCCAGTCTCTTCTTAAAACCCCCCAGTGATGGAGCACCCACAACTTCTGGTGGCAAGCAGTTCCTCTGGTCAGGAAGTTTCTCCTTAATTCCAAATTGCTTCTCTCCTTGATTAGTTTCCATCCATTGTTTCTTGTCCTGCCCTTCTGGTGCTTTGAAGAATAGTTTGACTCCCCCTCTTCCTTTAGGGCAGCCCCTCAAATCCTTTCTGTAACGATGGGAACCGTTAGCCCATCACCACTAGAGGGCACCAGACCCTGGGAAATCTTTAGATCTTTAGACCCCCCCCTCCTCCTCCGCCGCCTACCAGATAATATTTTTTTTTCCTAGCAAATTCTGAACGATTTTCTATTTTATTTCATATTTTATGATATTATTTTATTTTAGTGATTTTTTTTAAATGAATGGTCATCCTCGACTTCCGACCACAATTGAGCCCTGTTGCTAAGTGAGCCAGTGAGTTTTCCACCATTTTACGTCCTTCCCTGCCATAGTGGTTAAGTGGATCGCCGCAGTTGTTAAATTAGTCACCCCGTTGTTAAGTGAATCTGGCTTGCCCATTGGCTTGGCAGAAGGTCGCAAAAGGGGATCAGGCGACCCCGGGACTCTGCAACCATCATAAATGTGAATCAGTTGCCGAGTGTCCGAATTTTGATCACGGGGCCATGGGGATGGTGCAACGGTCATAAGTGTGAAAAATTGTCTTAAGTCACTTTTTATGCAGTGCCATTGTAACTTTGAACAGTCACTAAATGAACTGTTGAAAATTGAGGACGAGCATATCATATTTTATTTACTTATTTACTATTTTATTAATTTATTATATTTATTATTTTATATCACCATATATCATATATTACAGTGTATTATATTATTATACTATATTATATTACAATATTATAGTATGGTATGGTATAGTATAGTATAGTATAGTATAGTATAGTAATTAGTATTATATATTATATTATATTATATTATATTATATTATATTATATTATATTATATTATATTATAATTATTATAATATTATATTATCATCCATCTCACCCAGAAGATGACTCTCACAGTTGTCTTTCCTTCCGTCCTTCCTTCCTTCCTTCCTTCCTATCTCTCTCTTTTTTCCTTCTTTAATTCCTTTACTTTTCTCTCTCTCTTTCCTTCCTTCCTTCCTTCCTTTCCTTTTTTCTTTCTCTCTTTCTTTCCTTCCTTTTTTTCCTTCTTTCTTTCTCTCTCTCTCACCTTCCTTCCTTCTTTCTTTCTTTCTTTCTTTCTTTCTTTCTTTCTTTCTTTCTTTCTTTCTTTCTTTCTTTCTTTCTTTCTTTCTTTCTCTCTTTCTTTCCTTCCTTCCTTCCTTCCTTTTACTCTTTCTTCTCGCAGTGATGGCTCCCACGAGACCTTCGAGGCCTACCACAGCGGCTCTTCCTCTCCTCTGCTGCACCAGTCGCATCACAGCCTGGCCACCGCCTGCAGCGGGAGCGACCAGAGCAACACCAGCTTGGAGCAACTGCAGGACTACATGATGACGGAAAGTGGGGTTCAGCGTATGGGGGGGGTGCCCTGGGGGCTCTGGGGAGCCTTTTGAACTCAGGCCCATGTTGAGCCTCACAGCAGGATTCACATCCTTCACTGAGGTTGACCTGTCCTGGATGTGGCAGATCCCAGATTGGCAGTTGTGTGTCTGTGATAAAATCCTACAGAATTCCCCACAAATTGCCACTGAAATGGACTAAGCCAGGGGTCCCCAAACATGGCCATGTGAAGACTTGTGGACTTCAACTCCCAGAATTCCTCAGCCAGCCACAGCAACAGGAAGTCTCCAACTTTGGCCTCTTTAAGACTTTGCTGGCTGATATATTCTGGGAGTTGAAGTCCACCAGTCTTAAAGTAGCCATGTTTGGAGACCTGCCAGCTGGGGAATTCTGGGAGTTAAAGTCCACAAGTCTTAAAGTGGCCATGTTTGGAGACCTGCCAGCTGGGGAATTCTGGGAGTTGAAGTTCACCAGTCTTAAAGGGGCCAAATTAGAGACCTGCCAGCTGGGGAATTCTGGGAATTAAACTTGACAAGTCTTAAAGTGGCCATGTTTGGAGACCTGCCAGCTGGGGAATTCTGGGAGTTGTAGTCCACAAGTCTTAAAGTTGCTTTAACTTTGGAGACCTGCCAGCTGGGGAATTCTGGGAGTTGTAGTCCACAAGTCTTAAAGTTGCTTTAACTTTGGAGACCCCTGCTATAAAGCCACCGAAGATACAAGGAAGAGGCGGGAGAAGGCCCGTGGAGGTGCAGTAGGGCTTTCCCAATGCCCTCCCTATAACAAGTCCTCTTCTTTTGCCCCACAGTTACGAAACAAGTTGAGCCCCCAGGAGATCCAAGGATTCGCCCTTCTGCTCCGGGAATACCGGACGGGCTTGGCGGTGGAAAGATACTGCACCGGACTCCTCAGTCTCTATGGGGAAAAGCGGAAATTTCTCCTTTTGGGTAAATGCCTCTATCTCCGGAAGCGGGAAAGTATTTTGATTTGTGGGAGGTTCAAAATGGCGACCACTCACCATGGAAGTCCCAACCGGGCAGGGTTCTGGTCATGTGATGGGCGCCATCTTGACTTTTTTGACCCCTTTTTCCTCAGGGCTCTAATTCCCTCTTGTCTTGATCCTGATTTCATCCGGACGGCTATGAAATCCGGTCGTCTGCATTTTAAAACTCACTAGACATCCCGGCAAGTTTAGAAATTTGGAAATCGTGACTTCACACTTAGGATTAGATGAAAGAAGCAAAATGACGTTTTCAATCATAATAATAAGTCTTTAGTCAGGGCAGTATCTCTGCCGGGCAGAATGGGGTCCATTGAAACAATGTCCATTTCAAGTAACGCCAATTTAAATAACGTCAATGCAGATAATGCCAATTTGAATAGAAGTAGTCCTCACGTCACGAACACAATGGGGCCCAACATTTCTGCCGCTAAGTGAGACATTTGTTGGGAGGAAGGGGAAGGAGGAGAAGGGAGGAAGAGGAAGAGGACAAGGGAAGGAGAGGAATAGAAGAAGGGAGGAAGAGAAAAGGGAGGAGGAAGAAGAGAAGGGGGCAAGAGGAGAAGAGAGGAAGAGGAAGAGGAGAAAGGAAGAGGAGAAAAGAGGAAGAGGAGAAAAGAGGAAGAGAAAAGGGGGGAGGAAGAGGAGAATAGAGAAAGAGGAGGGAGAAGAGGAAGAGGGAGGAAGAGGAGGAGAAGGGAGGAAGAGGAAGAGGAGAAAGGAGGGGAGAAAAGAGGAGGAGGGAAGAAGAGGAAGAGGAGAAAGGAGGGGGAGAAAAGAGGAAGAAGAGGGAGGAAGAGGAAGAGGAGAAAGGAGGAGAGGAAGAGGAGGAGGGGAAAGAGGAGGAGGGAGGAAGAGGAGGAGGGAGGAAGATGAAGAGGGAAAAGGAGGAAAAGGAAAAGGGAGGAAGAGGAGAACTCTGGGGAATTAAATGTCTGCAAGAAAACCACCAAGCCCAGAAAGCACCTCCTCCTGCTCCCTCTCTCCTCTTCCCTGCAAATCCCCCTCCTTCCTAGCCCCGATGCTATTATCTAGAAGGGTCGCGAAATGTCTGCCAAAACAACAACAACAACCCACCCGGCTCCGAGAGCCCCGAGGGAGCCTCCCTTTTCCTCTCCCCCTGCAGGAATGCGGCCCTTCATCCCTGACCAGGACATCGGCTACTTTGAGAGCTTCCTGGAGAGCATCGGCATCCGGGAAGGGGGCATCCTGACCGACAGCTTTGGCCGCATCAAGAAGAGCATGAGCAGCACCTCGGCTTCGGCCGTGCGGAGCTACGACAGCTGGTCCTTGCACTCCGAGTCGGAGTCCTTCAATCGCCGGATCGCCAACATCACGCATGACATCGAAGCCCTGGCAGGAGACGAGGAAGAGGAAGAGGAGGCGGAGCATGGGAGCGATGAAGACAATTATCTCTAAAGGGGGGGACCTCACTGGCCAGGAAGGAAGGAAGCCCCCTCGTCCCCCGGACCCTGTGATTGGTCACATCCATCGGCCAACCAGGCTTTAAGACGGATGGACTTCAACTCCCAGAATTCCCCAGCCAGCGTGCTTTAAGATGGATGGACTTCAACTCCCAGAATTCCCCAGCCGGCAGACTTTAAGATGAATGGACTTCAACTCCCAGAATTCCCCAGCCAGCAGACTTTAAGATGGATGGACTTCAACTCCCAGAATTCCCCAGCCAGCGTGTTTTAAGATGGATGGACTCCAACTCCCAGAATTCCCCAGCCAGCAGACTTTAAGATGGATGGACTTCAACTCCCAGAATTCCCCAGCCCAGCAGACTTTAAGATGGATGGACTTCAACTCCCAGAATTCCCCAGCCGGCAGACTTTAAGATGGATGGACTTCAACTCCCAGAATTCCCCAGCCCGGCAGACTTTAAGATGAATGGACTTCAACTCCCAAAATTCCCCAGCCAGCAGACTTTAAGATGGATGGACTTCAACTCCCAGAATTCCCCAGCCCAGCAGACTTTAAGATGGATGGACTTCAACTCCCAGAATTCCCCAGCCGGCAGACTTTAAGATGGATGGACTTCAACTCCCAGAATTCCCCAGCCCGGCAGACTTTAAGATGAATGGACTTCAACTCCCAGAATTCCCCAGCCAGCAGACTTTAAGATGGATGGAACTTCAACTCCCAGAATTTCCCAGCCCGGCAGACTTTAAGATGGATGGACTTCAACTCCCAGAATTCCCCAGCCGGCAGACTTTAAGATGAATGGGCTTCAACTCCCAGAATTCCCCAGCCAGCGTGTTTTAAGATGAATGGACTCCAACTCCCAGAATTCCACAGCCAGCATGTTTTAAGATGGATGGACTCCAACTCCCAGAATTCCACAGCCAGCCTGCTTTAAGATGGACTTTAACTCCCAGAATTCCCCAGCCATCCTCATCTTAAAAACTAAGGAACAGCACTACATGGAGATAACATATCTGGTTGTCAACAATGGAAGCACTTGTATATCGAAATGTTTGTAAAATGGGAAGTGTTACCAGGTATATAAAGATATTTTAAACGAAAAGGGTGAGCTCAAAACAAGAATTGAATGAACAAGGATTGGAGATACAGTGATATTCGTACACGCAGATACAATCAAGGTATGAAAAAGATATTAAAGATGAAGGGATTAAAGAATTTACAGAATTGGATAAAATATTAGGAACAGAAGATAAGGTGGTTAAAAGACTGTATTGTTATTTATTAGGTGTAAAGTTGGAAGGAGAACAAGTTAAAGAAACAGTTATAGCATGGGCAAAAATCTTTGGATATGCTATAGAACTAGATAAATGGCAGAAACTATGGGACAGAAATTATAAATCAAGAATATCGGCAGTATATAAAGAAAATTTGTATAAGATGTTTGCACCAGCAAAACTAGCAAAAATGTTTAAAGACAAATTAACCAAATGCTGGAAGTGTCATCAAACACCAGGAACATACTACCATATGTGGTGGTCTTGCATGGAAGCTAAAAGACATTGGAATAAAATACACACGTGGTTGGTATTTTAAATGATTAAGCAACATATAGATATAAAACCTGAAATATTTGTATTAGGAATGGTACCTGAAGGTTATACTAAAGAAAAAAACATATTTAATCATACTTGTATTAACAACTGCAGCTAGAATTGTATTTGCTAGAGAACTGGAAAAGCAACAAAGATACCGACAGAGGGAAAAGTAATTGAAAAAAATATTTGAATGTGAAGAAATGAATAGATTAACACTGGAAATGAAAGAAAAAGAAAAATCTGAATATTATATGGCATGGGATTTGTTTTATCGATGGCTAGAAAATAAAAGCCAGTAGGCTTTAAGAGGGGTGGACTTCAACTCCCAGAATTCCCCAGCCAGCGAGTTTTAAGATGGCCGGACTCTCACAATTTTAGGAGTTGAAGTCCACCCTTCTAAAAGCATCCAAGTTAGAGAGATGCAGTTCTGGGTTCTGTCTCGTTGCTTGATAGAAATAGTTCTCTTTTTTAAAAAAAATTGCAAATAGTTTTGATTGCCTTCCATCGGGCCACCTTGTCAGGGCGCCTTTGGTGTGTCTTTGAGCCACTGCCAGGTACGCTCAAGGCAAGCCCAGGTGTGCCGTTGGGTGCAGTTGTGTTTCACGGGCTGCTTCGTTGCATCGGGAAGGCGTTGGCTGAAAGCTTGGCACGACTTCAGATTAAATAAATCCCGCAACCCATTGCAGACAAGTCGAAACCAAGAGGCCGAGCACTTGGCACACCTGTGAAATGGGCTGAGGTCCAAGGATTTTTGTGCGAGACACACGCACACACGTACACACACACATCCTTTTGCAAAGTTGTCTAGTTGGGGTGATTAGCAGAGAGGCCCTTTAAGAACAGGGGTCTTCAACCTTGGCAACTTTAAACCTGGAGGTCTTCAACTCCCAGAATTCCCTATCTGGCTTTAAGCCTAGCAGACTTCAACTCCCAGAATTCCCTATCCGGCTTTAAGCCTAGCAGACTTCAACTCCCAGAATTCCCTATCCAACTTTAAGCCTAGCAGACTTCAACTCCCAGAATTCCCTATCCGACTTTAAGCCTAGCAGACTTCAACTCCCAGAATTCCCTATCCGGCTTTAAGCCTAGCAGACTTCAACTCCCAGAATTCCCTATCTGGCTTTAAGCCTAGCAGACTTCAACTCCCAGAATTCCCTATCCGACTTTAAGCCTAGCAGACTTCAACTCCCAGAATTCCCTATCCGACTTTAAGCCTAGCAGACTTCAACTCCCAGAATTCCCTATCCGACTTTAAGCCTAGCAGACTTCAACTCCCAGAATTCCCTATCCGACTCTAAGCCTAGCAGACTTCAACTCCCAGAATTCCCTATCCGACTTTAAGCCTAGCAGACTTCAACTCCCAGAATTCCCCAGCCAGCAAAGCCACCAGGCTTAAAGTGGCCAAGGTTGGAAAATCCCTTCCTTTTTTTTAGAAGAGCCTCTGGCGACCATTTTGCCTGGAATTATTACAGGTAAGTCCAGTTTTGTTTAGCGACCGTTCGAAATTACAATAGCACTGAAAAAAAAGGGACTTAGGGGTGTTTTTCCACACTTACAACCCCTTGGTCCACGTGATCAAAATTCGGACAACTGACCCACATTTATGACGGTCGCAGTGTCCCGAGGACCCTTTTGCGACCTTCGGACAAGCGTAGTCAATTGGACGGGGGGGGGGAGCTGGATTCGTTTAACCGTGGCATGAGTCACTGAACAACTGCAGTGATTCGTTTAACGATGATGGCAAGAAAGGTCATAAAACGGGGGCAAAGACTCACATGAACGACCGGCTTGCTTGGCAAGGGGAATTTTGGCCCTCGGTTGTGTTCATAAGTCGAGGACTCCCTGTATTGTATGAAGTGCAAGCCCGCCGCAGGTGGAGGAGGCCTCTTGTCAATCAATTCAATCTTCAAGGCAGGTAGTGCTCGACTTACGACCATTCGTTTAGTGACTGAAGTTACGATGGCACTGAGAAAAGGCACTTCGGACCAGTTTTCACACTTACGACCGTTGCAGCACTCCCCAGGGCCCTGGGGTCAAAATTCAGGTGCTTGGCACAACTTGACTCATGCTTATGATGGTCACAGCGTCCTGGAAGGGGTTGTGTGTCTCCTTTTGCAACCTTCTGACCAGGCAAGGTCAATGGAGGAAGCCAGATTCACTTAACGACCAGGTTACTAATTTCACAATTGCAGGGATTCATTTAGCAATCGTAGCAGGAAAATGGCTCTCAAGGAAAAGATTTGGACAGCCATGTGTCCAGAAGGGTTTAGGTGTCCCCTGCTTGAGCATGGGGGGTGGGGTTGGACTAGAAGACCTCCAAGGTCCCTTCCAACTCTGTTATTTCTTTTTTTTCTCTCTCCCTGTGATTCTTCCATCTGTTCACACAGAGATCCACAGTCCTAGTAACCAGTCAGTTTTTAGGATCAGATAGCAATAGCAGTGCCCTTAGACTTATATACCACTTCACAGTGCTTTGCAGCCCTCTCTAAGAGGTTTAGAGTCAGCCTCTTGCCCCCAACCATCTGGGTCCTTGTTTTATTCCCCTTGGAAGGAGGGAGGAAGGAAGGAAAGAAGGAAGGAAGGAAGGAAGGAAGGAAGGAAGGAAGGAAGGAAGAGGCCTCTCTAAATGGTTTACAAAGTCAGTCTCTGTCCCCCAACAATCTGGGTCCTCATTTTACCCACCTTGGAAGGATGGAAGGCTGAGTTGACCTTTAGAAGGAAGGAAGGAAAGAAAGAGGAAGGAAGGAAGGAAGGAAGGAAGGAAGGAAGGAAGGAAGGAAGGAAGGAAGGAAGGAAGGAAGGAAGGAGGGAGGGACAGAGGGAGGGACGGAGGAAAGTAATGTGAAAGGTAGGAAGGTAGCAATAGCACTTAGATTTTTATACCGCTTTCACAGGACTTCACAGCCCTCTCTAAGCAGTTTAGAGTCAACCTCTGGCCCCCAACAATCTGTGTCCTCATTTGACCGACCTCGGAAGGATGGAAGGCTGAGTCAACCTTTAGAAAGAAGGAAGGAAGGAGAGAGGGAATATGAAAGGCAGGAAGGTAGCAATAGCACTCAGACTTATTATATACCGCTTCACAGTGCTTTCCAGCCCTCTCTAAGGGGTTTACAGAGTCAGCCTCTTTCCCCCAACCGTCTGGGTCCTCATTTGACCCACCTTGGAAGGACTGAAGGCTGAGTCCACCTTTAGAAAGAAGGAAGGAGGGAAGAAAGGAGGGAAGAAGGAAGGAAGGTAACAATAGCACTTAGACTTATATAGTTTTAGATTATTTTATTGTCATTGCACCTCGTACAACGAAACCAAACACCATCTTCAGTGCACATCGTGACCATGAAAATAAACACATCCTTCACCCTTCACACATTGGACCGGAAACCCACGACACTAGTAGCAACACTGCACTATATAGTAGAATTTAATAGAGTTACTGCCCTGGGATAGAAGCTGTTTTTCAGCCTATTTGTCCTTGTTTTTATTATTCTGTACTGCCTGCCTGATGGTAATAGTTCAAAAAAAAATAGGGTGCCCAGGATGAGATGGATCTTTGAGAATGTTTTGAACTTTCTTCAGCTATAAAGCTCTTCCAAAGCGGGGAGAGGGCAACCCATGATCCTCTGGGCAGTGACGTTCACCCTCTGGAGCGCTTTCCTATCGGCCCCTGTGCAATTGGCAAACCCTACACAGGTGCGCAACCAGTCCACCTCATCTCGGTAAGCAGTCCCACTACTGTTGTATCATCTGCAAATTTAGCAATAGTATTACTAACATGAGCGGGAATGTAGTCTTGCACATAAAGAGTGTAGAGTAAAGGACTCAACACGCAACCCTGTGGTGTACCAGTGTTAAGAATAAGGCCTGAAGAGGTATGATTACCTAATCTGACCCTCTGTGAGCGGCCAGACAGGAAATCCATAATCCAAAGGCAGATTGAATGAGAAAGTCCAAGGTCCAGAAGTTAAGACACTAGTAGTCTAGGTGGAAGAATTGTGTTAAACGCAGAACTAAAATCCACAACAGGCATCCTCACATAGACCCTCCTGTTTTCTACCGCTTTATAGTGCTTTTACAGCCCTCTCTAAGCGGTTGACAGAGTCGGCCTCTGACAATCTGAGTCGTCATTTTACCCACCTCGGAAGGATGGAAGGCTGAGTCAACCTTGAGCCAGTCAGGATCGAACCACTGACAGCGAGTAGTGAATTAGCCTGCAGTACTGCATTCTCAACCACTGTGAGAACAAGGAAGGAAGGGAGGGAGGGAGGGAGGGAGGGAGGAAAGAAGGAAGGAAGGAAGGAAGGAAGGGAGGGAGGGAGGGAGGGAGGGAGGGAGGAAGAGAGGCATAATGAAGGAAAGAAAGGAGATAGAAAGAAAGAAGAAAGAGAGTGAGAAAGGAAGGACAGAGGGAGGGAGGGAGGAAGAGAAAGGGAAGGAAGGAAAGAGACAGTGAAAAGAAGGAAGGAAGGAAAGACAGTGAGAAGGGAGGAAGGAAGGAGAATGGGGAAGAAGGAAAGAGGGAAGGAGGGAGAATAGGAGAAGGAAGGAAGGAAGCAATAGCACTTAGACTTATATGCTGCTTTCACGGTGCTTTACAGCCCTCTCTAAGCAGTTTAGAGCCAGCCTTTGGCCCCCCAACAATCTGGGTCCTCATTTTACCCACCTCGGAAGGACGGAAGGACGAGTCAACCCTGAGCCTGGCGAGATTCGAACTGCCAAATTGCAGGCAGCCAGCGGTCGACCGAAGTACCCTGCAGTACTGCGCTTCGACCACCGTGCCACCGGGGCTCATATGGCGCAAATCCTTTGTGCCGGTGCTTCAGCGCCTCCTGTTCAAAAGAAAAGATGGTTGCCCCTTTTCCTCCTCCGTCCTTCCCCCCCCCCCAAACCAAATTCTGAATTTAGCACCCGCATCCTCGGATTTGCATCGAAGCCACCAGCCCCGAGCAATTTGCATCGGGAGAAGGAAGTAACTTTTCTGCAATTCGGGGAAGAGGCTGGGCTGGCTGCCAAATGAGCGGGAGGATTCGAAGTGAGGTGGGGGGGTTCCCCTTGGACACCTGGCAGCCAAAGCCACCCGGGGGGGTGTCAAGCAAGAATTGCCACCTGGGGATATGCAGGTGACTGTTGCAAGGAGCTTCCGGCGTTTCGCAAAATTAGCTTTTATTTTTTTACATCCGAGCAAAAAACAGTCTGGGAACCAATTTTTATTTCCCCGAATTCTTTACTTAGCCAAAATAAATGCAGGCGTGGAATTGGAGCCCGTTTCTCAACTTGGACAACTTTTAAGAGGTGTGGACTTCAATGCTCAGGGATGGTCGAAGTGGAGAAACCCTGGTCTAGAAAGATAATCTAGCAGATAATCCAGCAAATGGTGCAGCCCTGTGCCAGCCCGATAGTTGGCAATTCAGCGTTAGGAGCACTTTTGTAGAATAGAATAACAGAGTTGGATGGGACCTTAGAGGTCTTCTAGTCCAACCCCCTGCTTAGGCAGGAAACCCTTATCCCATTTCAGACATACCATTGTCCAATCTCTTCTTAGAAACTTCCAGTGTTGGAGTAACTGTAATTTCCAGAGGCGAGTTGTTCCACTGGTTAATTGTCCTCGTTGTCAGGCGTTTTCGCCTTAGTTCCAGGTTGCTTCTCTCGTTGGTTAGTTTCCATCCATTGCTTCCTATTTTGTCTTCAGAGGCTTTGGAGAATAGCTTGACACACACACCCCTTCTTTGGGGCAGCCCCTCAATTATTGGGGCATTGCTATCGTGTCTCCCGTGGTCCTTCTCTGCATTAAAGTCGACCTACCCAATTCCAGTCCCCTAATCCTCTTTGTGGCTTTTATCTTGGTTTCTGCTGGTGGTATGAATGAAAATATTTGCTTTTCATCGCATTGCATTGTAATCCCATAAGTTCTTCAGCATCGTTTTTTTTAAAAAAATACTTTTTATTAGCGATTTTAACAATAGTCAAAGACAATACAAAGTGAAAGGACTTCAGCCTATTCAGATAGTGCTCGATTTACGATCGTTTAGTGCATCGGGTCTCCATTCTTGGCCACTTTAAGCCTGGTGGACTTTAACCCCCAGAATTGGGGAATTCTGGGAGTTGAAGTCCACAAAGCTGGCTGGGGATTCTGGGAGTTGAAGTCCACAAAGCTGGCTGGGGATTCTGGGAGTTGAAGTCCACAAAGCTGGCTGGGGATTCTGGGAGTTGAAGTTTTCAAAGCTGGCTGGGGATTCTGGGAGTTGAAGTCCGTAAAGCCTGGTTGGGGGATTCTGGGAGTTGAAGTCCGCAAAGCTGGCTGGGGGATTCTGGGAGTTGAAGTCCACAAAGCTGGCTGGGGGATTCTGGGAGTTGAAGTCTGCAAAGCTGGCTGGGGGATTCTGGGAGTTGAAGTCCGTAAAGCTGGCTGGGGGATTCTGGGAGTTGAAGTTTGCAAAGCTGGCTGGGGGATTCTGGGAGTTGAAGTCCGCAAAGCTGGCTGGGGGATTCTGGGAGTTGAAGTCCACCAGGCTTAAAGTTGCCAAGGTTGGAGACACCTGATTTTCAAAGCTAGAATGGCACTGAAAAAAGTGACTTACTGCCGGTTTTCACCCTTTATGACCGTCGCTGCATCCCCGTGGTCACGTGATCAAAATTAGGATGGTTGACAACCAGCTCGTATTTATGACGGTTGCAATATGCCTCCAGGGGTCTTTTGCGACCTTCCGGCAAGCAAAGCCAACGAGGACGCCTGATTCACTTAACAACCAGGTTGCTAACTTAACAACTGCAGCGGATTCCCTGAACGGCGGTGGCCCCGAAAGCTTGTAAAACGGGACCAAACTCACTTAGCGATTGTCTTGCTCAGCAGCAGAAATGTTGGACTCAATTTCAGTCATAAGTCGAGGAGCCCTGTTCTCCTTTCTAACCTGCTGACTCTGGGCTTCCCCCCAAGGTGGTCATGCGTTTCCTCCCTTCGATGAGTTGGGTTTGATCTATGCCTGGAAATTGCAGGTCCCGCGTGACAAATTCCTACCACGTTTCCCCCAAAATAAGACCCTGTCTTATAATTTATTTGGCCACCAAAACAAGGCACCAGGTCTTATTTTCGGGGGATGTCATCCACTGACTAACCTCACTTGCGCATCTCGCTCCGAGCTTCCTTTTCACTGTCAGAGGCCTTCTTCCTCTGCGGCCGGCAAGGTTTTCCTGAAGGCCTCTGCATCCCATAACTGAGCTCTGGATCGATCCTGAGCTTTATTCTCAGCTCCAGAGGCCTTCAGGAAAGCCTGGCCAGCCTTGCTGGCTGCAGAAGAAATGGGCCAACCAGGCAGGTGTCGGGGTGTGCGAGACCTGGCTACAACTATCCAAAGGTAAGTAACATATAACAGGTAATCAGAGTTGGAAGGGACCTTGTAGGTCATCTAGTCCAACCCTCTGCAGGAGACCCTACACTATTTCTGACAGATGGGAGTCCAATCTTTTCTTGAAAGTCTCAAGGGATGGCACTTCCATAACTTCCAAGAGCAAACTGTTCCCTTGGTTGGTTGTTCTCGCTGTCAGAAGTAGTAGGGCACTGAATGTTCTTTCTGCGCCAACTCAGGAAGCTCAAAGTGCCCAAGGAGCTGCTGATCCAGTTCTACAGAGGAATGATGGAGTCTGTCATCTGCACCTCTGTCTGGTTTGGCTCTGCAACCCAACAGGACAGACACAGAATTCAGAGAGGAATCGGGACTGCAGAAAAAACAATGGCTACCAACCTGCCTTCCATGGAGGACCTGTATCCTGCACGAGTCAAAAAGAGGGCTGTGAAAATACCTACAGACAACTTCACATCCCGGACATAAACTGTTTCAACTCCTTACCTCAAAACGACACTACAGGGCACTGCAACACCAGAACAACTAGACACAAGGAGAGTTTTTCCGAATGCCACCACTCTGCTAAACTAACAATTCCCTCAACCCTGTTCAACTATTACGAAGTCTGCACTATTATTACTGTTAATCTTCTCATCACTCCTTATCACCCATCCCCTCCCACTTGTGACTGTATGACTGTAACTTTGTTGCTTGTATCCTTACGATTTATATGGACTGTTTCCTAGTATGATTTGATTGCTTATTGTACCCTATGACTATCATTAAGTGTCATACTTTATGATTCTTGACTCCTGATAAATGTATCTTTTCTTTTATGTATACTGAGAGTATTTACACCAAGACAAATTCCTTGTGTGTCCAATCACACTTGGCCAATAAAGAATTCTTTCTATCTATCTATCTATCTATCTATCTATCTATCTATCTATCTATCTATCTATCTATCTATATATCTATCTATCTATCTATCTATCTATCTATCTCTATCTTTCTTCTATCATCCTCTCTCTCATCTATTATCTCTCTCTTTATATCTATATCTCTCTATCTATCTCTATCTCTCTCTATCTCTATCTCTATCTCTCTCTATCATCTATCTATCTATCTAATCTCTCTCTCTCTATCATCTCTCTCTCTCTCTATCATCTATCTATCTCTCTCTCTCTCTCATCTCTATCTCATCTATCTATCTATCTATCTATCTATCTATCTATCTATCTATCTATCTATCTATCTCTCTCTCTCTCTATCTATCTATCTATCTATCTATCTATCTATCCATCTATCTATCTATCTATCTATCATCTATCTATCTATCTATCCCATCTATCTATCTATCTATCCAACTGTCTATCTATCTATCTCCTATCTATCTATCTATCTATCTATCTATCTATCTATCTATCTATCTATCTATCTATCTATCTATCTAGTAGGGCTGCTCCACCCCCCTATCCCCACCCTAGGTTAACTTTGAGGGGTGGGATCTGAATTAGGGCTCATATTGGGCACACATGTAAAAATCAAGCTAAGGTGAACTTTCGGGGCAGGTCATATTTTTGGGGAAACAGGGCACTGCTACGTTTTCTTCTGAGAAGCCCCGGTGTGGCCAAAGCTGGGTAGAATTCCTGAATTTCACAACCCCTGCAGAAATGAAACCAGAAATCTTTGCTTTACAGAATTACGGAAGAGCTTAATTGGAAGGGACCTTTTCGTAACTTTCTCATAATTGTGAAGTTCCGTTATTTAACACCAAACGCTTCTAAAAGGCAGGAGCAGCTTTGTTTCCCAGACTGAGCTCTCATCAAAAGGTTCCGTGACTGCTTTTCCTCACACTGTGTTTTTAAGAGAATAACAGAGGGGTAAGGGAACCCAGAGGTCTTCTAGTCCAACCCATTGCTCAGGCAGGAGAACTTATACCATGCCAGACAAATGGTGGCCTAGTCTCTTCTTGAAACCCTCCAGTGAAGGAGCACCCACAATTTTTTTAAAAGAAGAGATTGGACAATCATTTGTCTGAAATGGTACAAGGTTTCCTGCCTAAGCAGGGGGTTTGACTAGAAGACCTCCAAGGTCCCTTCCAACTCTGTTTGTCAACTCACAAAACAAGGGGGCGGGTGGAGAGGGGCGGGGCCAGCCAGGGGCACAATTTGCTGGTTGTCTGAACTGTACAAAATCGTAACAACCAGTTCTATAGAACCGTTCTGAACCGGTAGAATCCCACCTCGGAAACCCTCCTCGGCCCAAGCAGGAGACCCTACACCCTTTTTTGACAGATGTCAATCCAGTCTCTTCGTTAAAGCTTCCCGTGATGAAGTTCCCACAACTTCACTTGATTGTTCTCACTTTCAGAAAATTCCTTCTTATTTCCAGATTGAATCTCTCCGTCAACTCATAAAACATTTTGCATACACGTTTTACTTTGGGTCCAGGCTGCATTTCTTTTCTTCAAAGATCGTTTTTGGAAGAGTTTGATCTCTAGCCAAAGATAATTGGACCTTGGGGTCCAAGTTGGAGGCATTAAAGGGAATTTATGGTATTTTTGTGACTGTGTTATTTTTGTGTCACACCCCGGGGACAACAGAAAGAAGTGGGAGGGAAGTTTCGAAAAGCAGGCAGCAGTGTGGAACCGAAAGTACATCCCATGCATATTTTCTTCAAAGACCGATTCGATGACTGAAACTTCTTCCATGAAAAAAAATGTAATTGGAAAGCATGATGGATGACTCTTGGCTATGGACGTGTTTCATTGGATGATACACTCAGAGGGGTGAGGGGGGGGGAAAGCAGGATCAAGGGTGACAGCGAATTAACGTATCTCAGAGTTGGCTACGCCCAGGTTAGTGCCAGGCATAGAATGGTAGCTTCTAATAAATCCTCTTTAGTTTGGGGAGTGTGACTCGAGGCTCATGATTTAATTGGAGTAACTGCCGGAACCCTGACATTATTATTCTACTATTCTGGAGGCAAGCTATTCCACTGGTGAATTGTTTTCACCGCCAAGAAATTTCTCCTTATTTCTACAGTAGATTAGTCCTATCTTTGATTAGTTTCCATCCGTTGCTTCTTGGCCTGCCTTCGGGTGCTTTGGAGAAATAGCTTGAGCCCCCCGCTCCTCTTTGGGGCAGCCCCCCAATGATTGAAGATGCTATCGTGTCACCCCCGGTCCGCTTCTTTTTGTGAGACATACCCAATTCCTGCAACTGTTCTTCAGATGTTTTCACCTCGAACCCCTAATCTTTGTTGCTCTTCTCTGCGCTTCTCGTCTGCAATTTTCCATCCTTTACGAGTTTTATGGTCTCTTCCGTGAAGCCTGGCTCAGTGATGAAGGCCTTCGTGCAATCTGAGAATTTAGCATCCCCTACCGCACCACTTCATTTTCTAACCCACATTTCTGCTCTCCATCTACTCGGATAGTGCGATGACCCCGGGGTGTGACACAAAAATAACACAGTCACAAAAATACAATAGATTCCCTTTAATGCCTCCAACTTGGGCCCCAAGGTCCAATTCTCTTTGGCTAGAGATCAAACTCTTCCAGAAACAATCTTTGAAGAAAAGAAATGCAGCCTGGACCCAAAGTCAAGATAATTAGAAATAAAAAAAAAACCAACACAAACCACACTGAAGTAATTAACATGGCAGACCAGGATGATAAATTGCAGAGTTCCACAAAATAACGCAGCAACCACAGTTGGGAGGACGCCAAAATCCAGATAAGCCTCAACAAAGATAATGCATGCTTTGCTTTCAGCAAGGAGCTGTGTGCAAATGCCCCACTTATATCCTGTTTTCCCAGCTGCAACTAATGAAAGGGATCAGGGCCTTTTTCTCTCCCGTAAGCCACTTTGCTCCCTTCTCTGTCCCTCCCTGTGTGTCCTAAGATGAAGAGGAGGTGGGTCTGGGTCTTCCTCTGAATGCCCAGCTGGACTGTGCCCTTCCCCCGTTTCTTCCACAGCCACCGGAGCCACACTCCCACTCCCTGTCAGCTGCTCAGCCTCCTTCTCAGAATCACACTCCAACAAGGGCATGATAGATAGGCTCCTGTGGCCTCCATGCCATCAAGCACACTTCAGGCACAATGATGGACCACCAAAGTACCCACAGCTCTTGCCACCCAGAAGGATCTAGGTGTCAGAATTCCAGCGTTCGCCCTAATTAAATCATGAGCCTTGAGCCAAACTTCAAAAGACTTCAAAGAATTTATTAGGAGTGACACGCTGGCATGATCTGTATGAAGCCGACTCTGAGATACATAATTTACAATCACCGATGACCCTATTTCCCCCACCTCTGGGTGTATCATAATTCAGATTGTCCAACGGACCACATTCATGGGCTAGGTGTCATCAATCATGCTCCCCAATAGAGGATTTTGGGGCCCAGAATAACTGGTTGCCTCAGTTACAATCTTGCTGTCAGGGTTCCAGCGATCGCCTTAATGAAATTATGATTCTCGGGCCAAACTTCAAAAAACTTCAAAGGATTTATTAGAGGTGACATCCTGGCCCTGCCCTGCATGAAGCCAACTCTGGCCTACATAATTTACGGTCCCCGGTGACCCTGTTTCCCCCCTCCCCCCTGTGTGTCTCATCAACCAGATTCTCCCATTGAGCATCTTTGCAGGCTGGGCGTCGTCATTCACATTCTCCAATTAAATTTATTCCCAGGCAAAAACTCTGGTAGTTTAGTTACTCTCTTTTAAAGATAAGAGTTGGAATGGACTTTAGCTTCTAAACTGCTGCACGGCTCTTCCAGATTTCCTTCCTCCCCGCCCCCTTTTTTTTAATGGCAACTACTAAAACAGGCCTAGGAATGTTTTATGAGTTGACATTCGGCTCCTCTCACTTCTTGAAGGTGACCTGTATAAAGCAAAACTGAGATAAGCTTGGAATGTTCATTTCCTGTCTGCTCCTTCAAAGTTCTCCCATCCACCCGCTTCATATGGCAATTTGGAAACCAGCATAGGAATATTTTATGAGTTGACCTTGAGGTTCATTGAGTCAACTTTCCCTGGCTTCCCATGATAGATGACCCTCAACTTCTGAATCCGGTGCCCAACAGTCTTTTGGTGATGTGTGGTTAGCCCCTTGATTAGAGAAGTGTTTTCTACTGGACTATTTGTCTGGGGTTAATCCCTGCTTACCTGAATATTAAGTGCAAGAATAGGTGCCAGGATTCCAGCAATCGCCCTAATGAAATCATGATCCTCGAGCCAAACTTCAAAAACCTTCCAAGGATTCATTAGAGGTAGACCTACTGGCCCTGCCCTACATGAAGCCAACTCTGGCCTACCTCATTCACAGTCCCCTGGGACCTTGTTTCCCTCCTCCCTCCCCCCCTGGGCATCTCATAAACCAGATTCTCCCATTGAGCGCCTTCACGGGCCGGGTGTCATCAATCACGTTCTCCAATTAAATATATTCGCGGGCAAAAGCTCCGGTAGTTTAGTTACAGTCTTTTCAAGATAAAAGAGTTGGAATGGACTTTCGCTTCCAAACTGCTACACGACTCTTCCAAATTTCTTTCCACCTTATTTTTTTTTATGGCAACTACTAAAATAGGCATAGGAATGTTTGATGAATTGACTTTAAGGTTCATTGAGTCATCTTCCCGTGATAGATGACCCTCTACTTCTGAATCTGGTGTCCAACGGTCTCCATTTTTTTTTGATGGCTCTGCAGAATTGCAGAATCGGGGAATGACCTCTTGGCTACTTCTTGTTTGAAGATGACATTGCTTAACTCGAGTTTCCTGCCAGTACAAAAGAACCCGTGGAGACGGGGCGGGGTGACCTGAAAGATACAAATTGCCAGACTGGAAAATTCCTCCTTGCCTCCTGGCGTTTGTTAGCCCCAAATGAACCTTGTGGGGTTGTTGTTGTTTTTTTTCAGCCAAACTTTGGTTCGGAAATTAAAGAGTGTCACATTCCATTCAAAGTTACAATTGCTTTTTCTCGGAACGGGTCCCAATTCTGCCTTCTTTCCTGGGCTCTCTGTGGCCTGGTCCATCAAGGCTGTTCTGGTCCAGATGGGTCAGGACCCCGCCATCCGTCAACACCAGAAGAAGGGTGTGTCTTCTGTAGGAGGCCATGACTTTGCACAAGACGGAGAAGTGGGCTTGGCCTACATCTCTGTTTCTCAGCTTGGCTGCTTGAAGGTGGGTGGACCTCAACTCCAAGAATTCCCCGGCCCTTGTGAAGTTTTGGAGTTGGCGCACAGATCTTCAAGCTGCCAAGGCTGAAAAACACTGATCTAAGCATCCAGTGAAGGTCTTGGTCTCTTCTTCCTCCTTCTTCTCCTTCTCTTCCTCCTCCTCTTCCGCCTTCTTCTCCTCCTCTTTCCTCTTCCTCTCCTCCTCCTCTTCCTCCTCCTCTTTGTCCTCCTCCTCCTTCTTCTCCTTCTCTTCCTCCTCCTCTTCCTCCTCCTCTTTGTCCTTCTCCTCCTCCTCCTTCTTCTCCTTCTTCTCCTCCTCTTTCCTCTTCCTCTCCTCCTCCTCTTCCTCCTCCTCTTTGTCCTCCTCCTCCACTTCCTTCTCCTTCTTCTCCTCCTCTTTCCTCTTTCTCTCCTCCTCCTCCTCCTCCTCCTCCTCCTCCTCTTTGTCCTTCTCCTCCTTCTTCTCCTTCTCTTCCTCCTCCTCTTCCTCCTCCTCTTTGTCCTTCTCCTCCTCCTCCTTCTTCTCCTTCTCTTCCTCCTCCTCTTCCTCCTCCTCTTTGTCCTTCTCCTCCTCCTCCTCCTCCTTCTCCTCTTCTTTCCTCTTCCTCTCCTCCTCCTCCTCCTCTTCCTCCTCCTCTTTGTCCTCCTCCTCCACCTCCTTCTCCTTCTTCTCCTCCTCTTTCCTCTTCCTCTTCTCCTTCTCTTCCTCCTCCTCTTTGTCCTTCTCCTCCTTCTTCTCCTTCTCTTCCTCCTCCTCTTTCTCTTTCTCCTCCTCCTCCTTCTCCTTCTCTTCCTCCTCCTCTTCCTCCTTCTTCTCCTTCTTCTCCTCCTCTTTCCTCTTCCTCTTCTCCTTCTCTTCCTCCTCCTCTTTCTCCTCCTCCCCCTCCTCTTTCCCCTCCCCTCCTCCTCCTCCTTCTCTTCCTCCTCCTCTTTCTCTTTCTCTTCCTTCTCCTCCTCCTTCTCCTTCTCTTCCTCCTCCTCCTCCTCTCTTTCTCCTCCTCCTCCTCCTCCTCCTCTTTCCCCTTCCCCTCCTCCTTCTCCTTCTTCGTCATCATCTTTATCTTCATTAAACATGAAACTCAGTCCACTGCATATTTTAAAATCTATCCCAAATATTATTGACTGGCGCTGATGGTTGATACGGGTTGCTGCCAGTGTCCTAGGTATCAACCAAATATTTTCTTAAAATGCACAATGTTCAGAATAGCACCGTTTTTTTTTACAGTTCCACTGGTGTTATTGCGGGAAGCTGCAATTTCTTGGTGAATATTATTGTTGTAGTAGTTGTTGTTATTATTATTATTATTACAAAGCACCTGAGGGCAGGTCAAGAAGCAATGGGTGGAAACTGATCAAGGAGAGAAGCAACCTAGAACTAAGGAGACATTTCCTGACAGTGAGAACAAGTAATCAGTGGAACTGCTTGCCACCAGAAGTTGTGGATGCTCCAACACTGGGAGTTTTTAAGAAGAGATTGGATAACCGTTTGTCTGAAGTGGTGTAGGGTTTCCTGCCTAGGCAGGGGGTTGGACTAGAAGACCTCCAAGGTCCCTTCCAACTGTGTTATTCTATTCCTATTAACTTTTATTCATTAAACATGCAACTCAGTCAACTGAACAGTTAAAATTATGAGTTATTATTATTATTATTGTCTTTTCTTCTTCCCCCTCTTCTTCTCTTCTCCTCCTCCTCTTCCTCTCCCCTTTCCCCTCCCCTTCCTTTCCCTTCCCCTTTTCTTTCTCCAATTCTATCTTCCTTCCTTCTCCTCCTCCTTCTCCCAACCATCCATACTTCTCCTCTTTCTCCTTCTCCCCATCCATCCACTCTGCTAGCTGGGGGATCCTGGGAGTTGAAATCCACCTGTGCTGGTTGGGAATTCTGGGAATTGAAGTCCAGGCGTCTTTAAGAGCCCAACGGGGTTCTAGGGACTGCAGTGTGTGCGTCTGTCATTTCTGCTCTGAAAATAAGCAACCTCGCCATTCCTTGCGTTGGTTTCTGACTCCCAAGCTTCCTTAATATCCGCTGGAAAGAATATTTCAGGGGGAAAAAAATGAACCAAAAGGGCAAAATTCAAGGACACTTCACATCACTGCTGCTATCCTCCTCATCACGGCGTTTTTCTCCTCTCTGTTTGTTGTTGTGTGTATCGAGTATTCAAATCTGTGTGTGCAGCCTTATTTGAATGTTCAATTTGTTATTATAGCCAGTTGGTGCAATTTGTTAGTTTGCATAAGAGACGGGGTGTTTCAAAACAGTTGCATGTTTTCATAATACAGCGATTACACACACGCAGCGGTGTGGCAAACTCACCACCATACCGATCTGTTAATTTAACTTCTGGGATAGTATAACCAGGTTTTAGGCCGTTTTGAGACTGGTGGACTACCACTCCCAGAATTTAATACAAGCCTTGGGTCTAGCTAATACTATCCTTGGTTGCATAAACAGAAGTGCAGAATCACAATCAAGTGTAGTGTTAGTATCGCTTTACAAAGCCTTAGTAAGGGCACACCTGGAATCCGGCATCCAGTTTTGCTCACCACATTACCAAAAAAAAACCAAAAAAAAGAAGTTGACACTTTGGAAAAAAAATTGCAAAGAAGAGCAATGAAAACAATTAAAGGCTTGGAGACCAAAAAATATGAAGAACTTGGCCAATCTAAAGAAAAGAAGGACTGGGAATGACATGAGAACAGGATTGCAGTATTTGAAGGGCTGCCCCAAAGAAGATTTGGGGGTCAAATTATTCTCCAAAGCCCCTGAAGGCAGGACAAGAAGCAATGGATGGAAACTCACCAAGGAGAGAAGCAACCTGGAATTAAGGAGAAACTTACTAACAGTGAGAACAATTAATCAGTGGAACAGCTTGCCTCTACAAATTGTTGGAAGTCCATCCCTGGAGATTTTCAAGAAGAGATTGGAGTGGACAGCCATTTGTCTGAAGGTATAGAGCAGGGGTGTCCAACCTTGGCAACTTTAAGACTTGTGGACTTCAACTCCCAGAATTCCTGAGCTAACATGACTGAAGGAGGAATTCTGGGAGTTGAAGTCCACAAAAGTCTTAAAGTTGCCAAGGTTGGACACCTAATATAAGCAATGCTCTTCAAACTTGATAGCTTTAAGACTTGTGGACTTCAACTCCCAGAATTCCTGAGCTAACATGACTGAAGGAGGAATTCTGGGAGTTGAAGTCCACAAGTCTTAAAGCTATCAAGTTTGAAGACCCTGGAATAGACAGAGAAAGGATAGATAGATAGATAGATAGATAGATAGATAGATAGATAGATAGATAGATAGATAGATAGATAGATAGATCAGGGGTCTTCAAACTTGACAGCCTTAAGACTTGTGGACTTTAACTCCCAGAATTCCTCCTTCAGTCATATTAGGTCAGGAATTCTGGGAGTTAAAGTCCACAAGTCTTAAAGCTGTCAAGTTTGAAGACCCCTGGTATAGAGTCTCCTGCTTGAGGGGGGGGTTAGACTAGAAGACCTCTTAAGGTCCCTTCCAACTCTGTTATTCTGTATTCTGACAGGGGGTTGGACTAGTCCAAGGGTCACCAACCTTTTGGACTTCAGGGACCACCAAACTCATAATTTTAAATCCCAGGGACCCCTAATATGAATTTTGATTGACGGTGGCTTGTTGACGTTGGTGGCAGAGAGAGAGAGAGAGAGAGAGAGAAAGAGAGAGAGAGAGAGATCTGACCTCTCTCTCTCTCTCTCTCTCTCTCTTCACACACACACACACACACACACACACAAGCACAAACACACAAGAGGCCAGGGTTGGCATTCAAATTCCTTAACAACTGGTTCTTGGGTGTGGCCTAATTTGTGGGTGTGGCTTGGTGGTCATGTGACTGGCTGGGCATAGCTTGTGTGTAAATATTACAAATATTTATATAAATATTGAATTTTTTATTAAAAAAGAGCAACTTTTACCCAAAAGCAGGCCAAGCAGGCAAGCAGATTGAGTTGCTCACAGAATCACAGATTCACTTAGAGATCTATCTATCTGCCATCGGCTAGCTGAGTCTGCAACTGAATAGCAGAAGCTTCAGTCCTAAGAAAGGTTTGGCTCTGCTTAAAAGCAGAACAAAAGATCTAAAAATGAACTAAAAAGCAAGAAATCCAACCATTTCCTGCTTTCTAGCTTATCTAAATCTCCCAGCACAGCAGAACAGCTGATGGTCGGAAAAAGGAAAAATAGCAATTTAGCAGGCAAGTTTGCCAGGTAAGGAGTGAGTGGGTGGGGAGCGTTACTGGGGGCCATGTGGGCGGTGCAGCCTTGTGTTCCTGCCCAGCCTGGATTAATTGCTTTGGGGGGCGGACATTTCTCTACGGACCACCAAAATTTTCTCACGGCCCACCAGTGGAATCATGGCACTGTGGCCCACTGATTGGCGACCACTGGGCTAGATGACCTCCAAGGTCCCTTCCAAGCTCTATTCTGAATTGGTCACCAAATTCCCCAGCCAGCCGTGAACTCCACAAGTCTTAAATTTAGACGACTGGATTCGGAATTTAGTTGGAAGGGACCTTGGAGGTCTTCTAGTCCAGCCCCTTGCTCAAGCAGGAGACCCGGCTGGACTAGGCCCTTTCGGACAAGTGAACTCTCCTGTCTCTTCTTCAAAAACCTCCAGGGATGAAGCACCCACAACTTCTGGTGGCCAGCAGTTCCACTGGTTAATTGTCCTCACAGTTGGAAAGTTTCTCCTTAATTCCAGGTTGCTTCTCTCTCCATGATGAGTTTCCATCCGTTGTTTCTTATCCTGCCTTGTGGGGGGGCTTTGGAGAACAGAACATTTTTGGAAGGGACCTGGGAGGTCTTCTAGTCTCTCCTCCCCCCCCCAGGAAAGCATCCCCCCCTCCCGTTTTGCACGCGCGATCCTTAGGATGCAACTCCCGGCGCGCAACTCCCCAGCTGTGCGCACAGCCAGCCGGCCGGCCAGAAGGCGCCCGTGGCCGCGGCTTCCTGGAAGGAGGCGCGGCCGTCGTTGGGTCTGGTTTCCGTGGCGGTTCCCGGCGCTGCCCTCGCAGTCGAGCCTCGCTGGCCGTCGGGGAGGATCGCGCCGAGGCTGCCGGGGATGCGCCAGGTTGGGCGGCGGCTCCACTGACCGCGGGGAGATCGGAGCGCTTGGGAAGCGCCGTCGGGGCAGCTCGTGGGGGAGAGTCGGCAGGTGAGCGGCCGCGGCGGGAAGGAAAAAGGGAAGGGGAAGGAGGAGAGAAGGAAGGAGGGGAGGGAAGGGAAGAAAGAGAGAGGGAGGAGAGGAGGGAGAAGGAAAGGAGGGAGGGAGGGAGGGAAAGAAAGGAGAGGAGAAGGGAGGGGAGAAGGAAGGAGAGAAGTTGAGGAGGGAGGGAGGGAAGGAAGGAAAGAAGGAAAGGAAGGAGGGAGATGAGAGAAGAAGGGAGGAAAGAGAGAAGGAAAGAAGGTTAGAAGGAGGAAGGGAAAGGAAAAAGAAGGAAGGAGGGGAGGGGAGGGAAGAAAGAGAGTGGAAGGAGAGAAGGAAGGAGGAAAGAAAGGAGAGGAGGAAAGAGGAGAAAAGGAAAGAAGGAAAGGAAGGAGGGAAATGAGAGAAGAAGGGAGGAAAGAGAAGGAAAGAGGGTTATAAGGAGGAAGGGAAAAGAAAAAGAGAGGAAGGAGAGAAGGGAGGAGGAAAGGAGGGAGGGAGGAAAGAAAGGAGAGAAGAGGGAGGAAAGAAGGTGAGAAGAAGGGAGGAAGGGAAGGAAAGAAGGAGAGGAAGGAGGTAAAGGAGAGAAGAAGGCAGGAAGAGAGAAGGAAGAAGGTTAGAAGGAGGGGAGAAAGAAGAGACAGGAAGGAGAGAGGGAGGAGGAAAGGAAGGAGAGAAGAAGGGAGGAAAGAAGGAAGGAAAGAAGGGAACAAGGTGAGAAGGAGGGAGGGAGGGAGGGAAAGAAGGAAAGGAAGGAGGGTAATGAGAGAAGAAGGGAGGAAAGAAGGTTAGAAGGAGGGAGGGAAAGGAAAAAGAAGGAAGGAGGGAAGGGAAGAAAGAGAGTGAAATAAGAGAAGGAAGGAGAGAAGGAAAGAAAGCGAGAAGGAAGGAGGGAAAGGAGAGAAGAAGAGAGGAAAGAAAGAAGCTGACTTAACAGCTGTCTCACTTAGCAAGAGAAATTTTGGGCTCAATGGTGGTCATAAGTGGAGGACTACCTATGTTATATAAAACCATTTTTTTTCCTCCCTCCACGGATAGAACCAGAAAGCAATCCTTTTGTGATAATATTTCTTTGTTTTCAGTGGTTGTTGAACTTGCTTTCAGTGTTGTCATCTTGTTTAAGATGAGCGGACTTCAACTCCCAGCCTGGCTGGCTGGGGAATTCTGGGAGTTGAAGTCCACCAGGCTTAAAGTGGCTAAGGTTGGAGAGAGAGAGAGAGAGAGAGAGACCCCTGTTCTCTTTAGAACACTTGGCGATTTTTCACAACAGCAACAACAAAACCTTTGCTAAAATGAATCTCACCGGCCCAGGGTGACACCCAAGAGAAGAAGGTTTGCTTCAGAAAAAGGAAGTTTACCAAAACAAAGAATTTTAAAAAAAGGAACATGAAGATTGGGAGGGCTGTGTGTGTGTGTGTGTGTGCACGCGCAAAGAGATGCAACTCAGAAAGAAAAGTGACTTTTCAAGAAATGGCCGCAAGTAAACTGGACGGAGAAGTGGTCAGACCACAGGTGATAAGCAGATTAAAGAGGAAGGGAAAGGATAGGGTGATAGTAGTGTTGAAATATTTGAGGGGCTGCCACAGAGAGGAGGGGGTCGAATTATTCTCCAAAGCACCTGAAGGCAGGACAAGAAGCAACGGAGGGAAACTCATCGAGGAGAGAAGCAAGCTGGAATTAAGGAGAAATTTCATGACAGAGGGGACAATTAACCAGTGGGACTGCTTGCCACCAGAAGTTGTGGGTCCTTCATCAGAGGAGGTTTTTAAGAAGACACTGGACAGCAATTCGTCTATTGGTTGATTGTCCTCACTGTCAGAAAGTTTCTCCTTATTTCCAGGTTGAATCTCTCCTTGAGTCAGTTTCCATCCATTATTCCTTGTCTGGACTTCAAAGGTGCTTTGGAGAATAGCTTGACCCCCTCCTCCTCCTCCCTGTGGCAGCCCCTCAAATATTGGGAGATGCTCTCCTGTCTCCCCTGGTCCTTCTCTTCTTCCCTAGACTAGCCATGCTTGGTTCCTGCAACTGTTCATCGTATGTTTTAGCCTCCAGTCCCCTCATCATCCTGGTTGCTCTTCTCTGCACTTTTTTATAGAGTCTCAGCATCTTTTTTATAGCGTGGTGACCAAAACTGGATGCAGGACTCTAGGTGTGGCCTTACTAAGGCTTTACAGAGTGGTATTAGTACCTCCCTTGATCTCGATTGTATCCCTCTCTTAATGCAATTTAGGATTGCATTGGCTTTTTTGGCTGCTGCTGCACAACATTGGCTCCTATTTCGCTAAGACTCCACGGTCCCTCTCACAGTTACTGCTCGATAATGGTTACAGATAATCAGAGTTGGAAGGGACCTTGTAGGTCATCTAGTCCAACCCCCCCCCAAGCAAGAGACCCTACACCATTTCTGACAAACGGCAGTCCAATCTTTTCTTGACAGCCTGCTTAAGCCTGGTTTCCCCCAGCCTATATGCATTCTGTTGTGTTATGTCCTGCTTTACGACCGTCACCATTGTCACTGCCCGTCTCAGAGTCCCTGGCATCGGAACATCCCCAAACTCCCCCACTTCTTTAATCAGCCCAACACAGACTTCCTGCCTGCTTGTCAGCCAATAACTCTGCTCGGTGAATTTTACTTGCACGCTTTCTTTCCGGCTTCTGACCGGGAGATCGGATCTCGCTTCTCGAACTCGCTGCGGCTTTGGGGTTGGCTAGTCCCAGCTGGGTGTTTGACACTTCATTGAAACCCAGTGCAGGGAAGACCTTGAGGGGAAGGGCAGACACTCTGCCCTCTTCCTCTTCTGAGTTTGGGGAAGGTGTAAACTCAGCCAGTTGCTTCCCATGCTAGCTTTCCCAGAAGTCTTTAAAGCTGCGGGGGTCCCCCGGCAGCCTTTGTTTCGGGGGGGTGGATGGAGGGGGCTTGCAGAATTCGGCTGGGCACCCAGTTGGCTTTCCTGCCTAAGACGGGACTAGAACTCTCTGCCCCCAGCTGTTCTTTTGTGCCGTAGGTGGGACTAGAGGAGAGATGTAGGCTGTTGGTGCTCTCGGCTGTTAGTTGTTTTGTTGCAGACATTTGATGACCCAACTAGCAGATATCATCAGTACTAGAAGGGAGAGGAGGAGGAGGAGGAGGAGGAAGAGGCCAAGTATGGGGTCCTTGGTGCTCTCTGAGGTTGGTAGCTTCCTTGCAGATGTTTCATGACCTATCTAGATAACATCATCAGTGCTAGAAGGGAGTGGGGTTAAGGAATATAGTGAGTCACCAGGCAGCTCACACCGATAAGTTTGAGCTTGTTGCGTTGAGTACCAAACAAGCAATGAGTATCAGGATGAAATGTTGGCATCAAAATGCGTTGCGTGTCAAATGCGATTTCAAAGCAGTTTGAGTACCCAGGTAGCACTGTAAAAATAAATAAATCGATACTTCATATTTCTCAATCAATAAATAAGTCAAGTTGGTGACACCTAACTGGAGAAAAACCAACAAGAACCGCATCTCTGGGTAGCGGATATCCTGGAGTGATTGTCCAAGCAGGACTTGAGGGTACCAAGTTGGGGAAGGCGGCATTTAAACTCAGTTTGGTCTAGGGGTTAAGGCCTCGAGATAGAAACTAGGAGATGGTGAGTTCTAGTCCTGCCTTGGGCATTAAAGCCGGCTGGCTGACTTTGGACCAATCACTTAGGAGATGATGAGATTCTAGGTGCATCTTACCCAGGGGTGAGATTCAATTTTTTTAACAACCGGTTCTGTGGGCGTGGCTTAGGTGGTGGGCATGGCTTGGTGGTCATGTGACTGGGTGGACATGGATTGGTGGTCATGTGACTGGCTGGGTGTGGCCAACTCAACATCACTCACATCGAGGCACGCATCTCCTCGCCTGGCCTCTTCTTGACTGGGGGGATGCTGCAACAGTCGTAAGTGTGAAAAAGGGTCATAAGTCACTTTTTTTCAGTGCCATTGTAACTTTGAATGGTCACGCCACACAAACAAAGAACCAGCAAAGGAGTGGGGAAAAAACTCCAGAGAAGTTCCAGAGACAGGAAGTTTAGTCCTGCCAAGAACGTAATAAGGGTTAACGGAGAGGCAGTTTCTGTAAGCAACCCCAGAATGTTTCCTTCCTACCTTCCTTACAGGATTAACCCAGTAATTTCTTCTAACAACCGGTTCTCCCAACTGCTTAGAACGTTAACAACCGGTTCTAGCGAATGAATAGGTGCAAACTGGTAGAATCCCACCCCTGATCTTACCCATGAAAGCCGACTGGGTGACTTTGGACCAATCATCAGGAGATGGGGAGTTCTAGTTCTGCCTTAGCCATGAAAGCTGGCTGGGTGACTTTGGGCCGATCACCAGGCAATAATGAGTTCTAGTACTGCCTTGGGCAAAAAAGCTGGTTGGGTACTTTGGGCCAATCACCATGAGACAGAGAGTTCTAGTCCCGCCTTAGGTACAAAAGCCAGCTAGGTGACTTTGGGCCAATCACCAGGAGACAGTAAGTTGTACTCCCACTTTAGCCATGAAAGTCAGCTGGGCAACTTTTGGCCAATCACTCTTTCTTTCAACCCAGCCCACCTCATAGGTTTGTTGTTGTGTGGAAAGAGAAAGATGTGATTGACAAATTCACTGCCTTGAGTTATTTGCAAAAATAATAACAGCAAATAAACTTTTATTTGCAAAAATAATAACAGTAAATAAACTATTTTGCAAAAATAATAACAGTAAATAAACTTTTATTTGCAAAAATGAGAATAAACTTTTATTTGTAAAAATAACAGTAAATAAACTTTTATTTGCAAAAATAATAACAGTAAATAAACTTATTTGCAAAAATAATAACAGCAAATAAACTTTTATTTGCAAAAATAACAGGAAATAAGATTTTATTTGCAAAAATAATAACAGCAAATAAACTTTTATTTGCAAAAATAATAACAGTAAATAAACTTATTTGCAAAAATAATAACAGCAAATAAACTTTTATTTGCAAAAATAACAGGAAATAAGATTTTATTTGCAAAATTAATAACAGCAAATAAACTTTTATTTGCAAAAATAATAACAGCAAATAAACTTTTATTTGCAAAAATAATAATAGTAAATAAACTTTAGCGTTGTTGAACCTGGGGCTTGGGGAGATGCCTTTTGCTGCTATTTCGGGGTGCCGATGAAACCCGGATTCCTGGCAGCCACTTGCTCCACAGCCTTCCTCTTCTTCCCCTTCAGCACTTCCCGCTCTGCTGAGGTCAGTTTTAATCCCTGGTGACGGGTTCCAATCCCACCCACACCCCCTCTGGCTTCTGCAAGTGTCTGCCTCAAAGGCGCTTGGTTTAATTCCTGTCTGAGTCACAAAAATCTTTTCTATATATAAAAGCGAAAGTCCCCTCATGCATCATCACGAAATCTCCAGAACCGCAAAGCCTACAAAATTGAAATTTGGCTCTCTTGGCTTCTAGGTGCTCACTAAGAAAGGATTTTTTGAAAGGACCATCAGAGCATTAGAATTTCCTGTAATATTATTATTATTATTATTATTATTATTATTATTAACACGCTCTGATGCTAAGGAGTTCTATTCCCCCTCCCCACCTAAGTAAAAATCTCTTCCAAAGGCAAAACACAAGCAGAGGAGTTTCAGTTTCACAGCAGCAACCAGCTTTAGTACAGAACAGTTGAGCTAAGCCACACCCAGGCTCCTTGCTGTCTCCTTGCTCACACGTCAAATACCCTTTCAGTTTCCAAACAGCCTTCAACTCTCTGACACACTGACAGGACGCTAGCCAGATGAATACCGATGGATGCTGGTAGGCAGAGGCAGAATTTTCCCCTCTATTTTTCTTCTCAAAAATTAAGCCCGATTACATAGTTCCGTAGTGAAGCGCGCGTGTCCAGCTAGTAATCTATATATTTTTTTTAAATGTGTTTCTGCTTTTTGGTGCATCTGTGTGAATTTCTTGAGGGTTCCCATTACGAAGGAAGGAAGCAGCCTTTCCTCACCGTGTCCCCTCCCACGATGTGGCTAGGACCGACCGTGACACGGCACGGTTGGGATTCCCCACCCCTCATTCCCTCCCACCAAGGAAAGTTGCAGCGATGCACAAATTGTGAGCCACTTCCTAATTCCCATTCATTGCTGGCAAACTTCTGCTTGTTTGGAGACGCAGCTGTGTGTTCGCACACAGTAATGCTAAACCTGGGTTTGGGGCTACGCCGTGGCTTGTGAGTGTGGCAGGTAAGTGTGGACCGAGTCCACGGAGTTTGTTTTGAGTGTGGCTGGGTGTGGGTGTGTCTTGTGTGAAGCTAGAAAATGGATTGTTGGCACCTTCTCCCATCCTTCCTGCCTCCTCTCCTTCCCTCCTTCCTTCCCCAACTTTTAACTATCATTGTTTGAGCAGGGGGCTGGACTAGAAGACCTCCAAGGTCCCTTCCAGCTCTATTCTATTCTAATTTCTTCTTTTTTAAAAAAATAAAAAAAGGTTTTTATTTTTTTAATTATTTAAATACATCTTTGAGAGAACAGTGTAGTTCCAGGCGTTTTACATTTTAAATCAGTCATATCCATAGTCACAAATACAACTTTCTGACATCGCATCATTATCTATTACCAAATTTTCTTCTTTATATTCTCATAAATTACTTTATATCAGTCTCTTTATTTTTAGTCAATCTCTCTCTTCCTCGATCATATATTCTTACGTTCAACGTGTTTACGGTTTAATCCCTTCGTGTCAGTTCATTGATCGTTCAAAATTTCATCTTAATTTATATTATCCCCTATTATATCCACTTTCCAATATTACATTTGCCACTGTTACGTATGTTTTTATTTTCTATGTTTTATTTTCTCTTCCCTCAAGCTTCTCCTTTTTATACAAGTCTATTTTCCATCTTATTTTCTTTTAGCCAATAATATCAGACTTATAACAATATAACTATTCTAAATTGTAAATTCTATTTTTCGGTGTCATTTCCATGCTTCTTCTTTTCAGAACTATTTACCGTGGGTGATTTTTTAAAAAAAGCTTTTAGTGCTGTGAGTTCCACCCAGAGTTGCTTCGAATCGAGGCGGGTGGCAAATAAAAATTAATCAATAAATTTAATCAATTAAATTATTGTATTATTTTTTAAATTATTCACGAGCCTGGGGCGCTGAATTGG
>NC_141992.1:2683903-2708903 GCF_049901715.1 Pseudonaja textilis | reverse complement strand
CCCCAAAATAGTCTGCAGGAAAATCCCACGCCCCGTTTTCCTACCTATCGATCGTTCTTTATTTGGGATCGGAGGATACCGTCTCCAGCTCCGTTCTCAGGGGGAGAGAGAGAGAGAGAGAGAAAGAGAGAGGGAGAGACTTTTGGCTTCATGCAAGGAAAGCAGCAGAAGCCGCAGAAGTCTTTCTTTCTCTCCCCCAAACTCTGCCAGAAACGAGTCTTTTTTGCCGGCGCAGCCTCTTGGAGCAGGAGGCCTTGCAGGGTCCCAAAGACTCATTTCTGGCGGAGTTTGGGGGAGAGAAAGAAAGACTTTGGCTGCTTTCCTTGTGTGCAGTCAAAAGGAGAAGAAGAAAGAGGCAGAAAGTAGCAGCCCGGTGACCAGGCCCGGCACGTGGGATGCGTGGGGCAAGTTCCCCCTCCTCCCTTTCCCCCTCCCCTCACACAGCCTTGTGTTCCTACGCAGCCTGGATTAATTGCTTTGAAGGTGACATTTCTCTACGGACCACCAAAATTTTCTCACGGACAACAGGGGTCCCCGGCCCACTGGTTGGCGACCATTGGACTAGATGACCTCCAAGTTCCCTTCCAACTCTGTTATTCTATTCTATTCTGGCTGCTTTTGGCAATTTTTTTTGCGCCTGGAGGACAACCGTTGCAGGTGACATTTGCTGGATATATTTTATTTATGTATTTATTTTATTCAATTGATATGCCGCCCGTCTTCCTGTTGAGATCGGCGGGTAGGTCTGATTTTCGATTGAGGGAAACCGCAAAAGAGACTATCCAGCAAAGTCAAAATGATCACAGCTGAGTTTGTTCTCATTTTTGGTCCTATTATGAATGTTCTACAGAAGAAAAGTTTTGCATTGTCTATTTCATGCAGGTTTGTCCTCATTTAGCGACGGCCTCCCTTGAGCGACCGTTTGCCGTTACAAAGGGTGGTGAGAAAGGCGCTAATTGTAACCTGTCGTTGCATTGACGCCTTTTGCAGGCTCGTAAGGCAAAGGAAAGCTGAAGGAAGGTTGCACGAGAGCCGTCGTGGGTTCACTTAGCAACCGCTTCGCTTAATGACCAAGTGGCTGCTTCCCCGCCCTGGGGTCGCTAAAGGAACGTTCCCCTGCAAAGATTCGAGCAACTTGAAAGGCAATTAAAGTGATTACGGAAATAATGGAATGTGCAGAAATGAGTAGATTAACATTAGCAATTAGAGAACAAGAAGAAAAGGAGTATTATAAGATTAGGGATTTATTTTATGGGTGGTTAGAAAGTAAAGTAAGAAATTAAAGGATATTGTAATAATAATGATATACTATAACTGTTTATTTTTGAATAAGTTCTAACCGTGTTGGCAGGGGTGGGATTCAAATTTTTTAACAACCGGTTCTGTGGGCGTGGCTTAGGTGGTGGGTGTGGCTTGGTGGTCATGTGACTGGGTGGGTGTGGCTTGGTGGTCATGTGACTGGCTGGCTGTGGCCAACTCAACATCACTCACATCGAGGCACGCATCTCTTCGCCTGGCCTCTCATGACTGTGGGGATGCTGCAACAGTCGTAAGTGTGAAAAAGGGTCATAAGTCACTTTTTTCAGTGCCATTGTAACTTTGAATGGTCCCTCCACACAAGCAAAGTACCAGCAAAGGAGGGGAAAAAACTCCAGAGACGTTCGTGAGACAGGAAGTCTAGTCCTGCCAAGAATGTAATAAGGATTAACGGAGAGGCAGTTTCTGTAAGCGACACCAGAATGTTTCCTTCCTGCCTTCCTTACAGGATTAGCCCTGTAATTTCTTCTAACAACTGGTTCTCCCAACTGCTTAGAGTATTAGCAACTGGTTCTAGTGAATGAATAGGTGCGAACTGGTAGAATCCCACCCCTGCGTGTTGGCGAACCTATACCACTTCTGCTGCCACACGAGAATTTGCCTGGAAGCATTTATTGCGCATGTGAGCACTGATGCCACCCAACAGCAGATTGTCGGGTATCTGGTGCACATGTGCAGGGGGAGCAGGGGTGCGTGGGAGACATGCGCTCATGTGCAGAGATGCATGGCATGCGGGGATGCCATGTGCAGATGGATGGCGTGCAGCGGGGGAATCACACTTGCATGCGTAGATGCATGGCGCATGGCAGGGGGGGTCATGCGTGCATGCACCAGGGGTGTGGAGGGGCCCAGCACGCATTGCCTTCTGGGTGCTGGCATGCGAACATGAGCGCAATTATCAGCATGCGAGCCGAAAAAGTTTAGCCGCCACTGACTTATAACATGAATATAATTTTGTAAGAGTTGGGATTTGCTTTTAAGGATAGTTTGAAACTGAAATAAAAAAAAAACCTAAAGATAACGTAATAATAATATCAGATGATATATAATAGATAACAGATAATCAGAGTTGGAAGGGACCTTGTAGGTCATCTAGTCCAACCCCTGCCCAAGCAGGAGACCCTACACCATTTCTGACAAATGGCAGTCCAATCTCTTCTTGAAAGTCTCAAGGGATGAAGCTCCCACAACTTCTGAAGGCAACTTCTGTTCCATGGATTGATTGTTCTCACTGTCAGAAAATTCTTCCTTATTTCCAGGTTAAATTTCTTCTTGTTCAGTTTCCATCCATTGTTCTTTGTCTGGCCTTCAAGGGTGCCTTGGAAGATAGCTTAACCCCCTTTTTCCTCTCTGGGGCAGCCCCTCAAATATTGGAAGACCGCTATCATGTCTCCCCTGGTCCTTCTCTTCACCAGACTAGCCAGACCCAGTTCCTGCAATCGTTCGTTGTATGTTTTAGTCTCCAGTCCTCTCATCATCCTGGTTGCTCTTCTCTGCCCTCTTTCTAGAGCCTCAACCTCTTTTTTATAATGGATGCAGTAGTCTAGGTGTGGTCTTACTAAGGCTTTATAGTGTGATATATATATATACCTGACTTGATCTCATGATATAATGTTGATTAGAATATAATATTAAACTCAAGAAGAAATGCATACAAATATTGTGCATGCTGTATAACTGAAAGGAGGTTTTATTTGTGGTTTTTTGTTATAACGTAAAATGAAATTCAAAAAGAAAAGAAAAGAAAGGCAATTTAGAGAAAATATCTGAAACAAGAATTAACCCCAGGAAAGAGGCAGCAAGCTGACTGAAATCTCAATTGAATTGTTTTCTCACGCACACAAATGGCGCTTTGTCCATCTCACTTGTTTTGCACGTCGAAGGGGAATAAAATGGGGGCATTTCTCTTTTAGACTTCCCCTCTCTCTTCCCAGAATGGGTTGCACAGAGTCCAAGTTCAACATCCTCCCAGGAAAGGGAAAGCAGAGAGAGAACTCGAACTCGACTCTGGATGTCCGTTATACCACCGAACCCACCATCAAGCAAATGGTAAGTCTGATGTGCTTGGGTAAATCTGTGTACGCATGTCATGCCCCTGTTGGTGTCTGACTCGGAGGGAGAGGAGGAACAGCTGATAGGGAGTGGGAGTGTGGCTCCAGAGGTTGTGGAGGAAACTGGGGAAGGGCAGAGGCCAGCTGGGCAGTCAGAGGAAGACCCAGGCCCATCCCCTCTTCATCCTAGGGCACGCAGGGAGGAGCAGATAAGGGAGAAACATGAATGGTGTGGTCTACGGGGGAGGAAGGGGCCCTGATCCCCTTCCTGGGCTGCAGCTGTGAGGACTGTTTAAAAGGACAAACCGCGCATGGCCCAGTGCTGGAAGCAAAGCGTGAATTAATTCTAGTCTGTCAGTTCTTATCTAAGTTCTGACATCCTTCCCAGTGTGTGTATTTCAATATCTGTAGGTGTCTTCAAGCCCTTATCCTGCCTCGACTCACTATGCCTCAGTGTGGTTTGTGTTGTTTTTTTCTATTTATAATTTAGATGTATTTTGAGTTTGAATGGCACTTCTTTCTTTTCGCAACTGTTTGTGAGGGAGTTTTTTTTTCTCCAGTCAATGATCATTGGAGTTTTGAAGCCAAGTTGAAGGAATTAAAGGGGCTTCACCTGTTTTTGTGACTCTGTTGTTTGTGCATCCCACCCTGGGTCATCCACAGTGCATCTCGCTCCAGTACAGGAAGTCCGCAACAGCTAAACAATTGCAAGGAATTGACTTAACAAAAAAAATCACAAAATGATTGTCCCCGCAAAAAAGTGCTTTTGTTTCAAGACTTCCTTGTTTTTTCTTTGAAGAGGTTTTGCTTCTCCTCCGAGAAGCTTCCTCGGCTCTGAAACATGGCCCAAACTCTTTTAAAAACTTGTCTTGCTGAGCACCAAAACAATTTGGGCTCAAATTGTAGGCGTGAGTCAAGGACTATCCGTACTAGTTGCTTCTTTGACAGCACATTGTACGGATCAGCCAATCCCACAATCAAAAGGGGAATATTTTTTTTTTCCTGTCCTTGAGCACAAAAGTCCAGAAATGGTTTCCAGGTAGAAACAAAACTGGTGTCTGGTCCATCATTGTGTCCTACCATTTTGTTGGAAGTGAGGGTGGGATAAAAAAGCGGTGGAAGGAAGCTGGCTGGCATTTTTTTAGCTTGCTTTTTGCTTTTGCCGTAACTGCTTGGGAATTTGGGCGAGGGAGCGTCTTCGGAGACAGAACAAGCCGTTTCAGCCTGGTTTCAAGGCCGTCATGCCCTGAGAGTGAACCGTCATCTGCCTAGCACCCTAGCATTCTCAAAACAACTTTTCAGCATCACGGTGGCTACGGTGGACTGACTGGTCAGGAAGTTTGGGCTCAAAAGAATGGCCGTTTGCTTTGTGCAGGAATTTTTTCAGATTCAACCTTTTCCTCCTGCAATCACTTCCCTCTCGATCAAAGTTCTTTCGATTCGGACTAAGCGTTTTGCTTTCCTGAGGCAGTTCCTTTTTTTTTAATGAATATTTTTATTTTTATTTTATTCTTAATTAATAGGCCTCAGGCAATTCCTTTCAGATGGATATATTCTTTTTTGTTTCCCGTAGTGATCATCTTTGTGGTTCTAAGACAACTCCCATCTTATTCTTTGTCTTTGAAAAGGGCCAGGTTTTTGAGAAAGTGTCACTGGTGTAAGGAATAATAATTAAATCTTTGTTTGCATTCCAGGGCATCAAAGGATCACTGGCATAAGGAATAATAATTAAATCTTTGTTTGCATTCCAGGGCATCAAAGGATCTAAGCTCCAGGAGACAGATGGTATGTATCTCTCATTAGAGTGGAGAGTAGATTCCTGGGCTGTAAATATGGACAAAGGAGTGAAAATGGAGGCCAGGAGGAATAATTGAAGTTCTACCTGGAGGCACATAATCATGGATGCTTCCATTGCACCACAGTTACCATCTATGGCATTTTTTAGCGTTATCCTGTAGGCAACTCGGCTGGGTTCCAATCCTAGATTGTCCTGGAGAACATTGTCTTCTGAGAAGTTCATTGGTTGTTGCAAAGGTCCCCTTCTCTAAAGATGGTGGCCAGGATGACGTAATTGAATCCCTGTAGGCATCTAGGCTGGGTCCCAGTCCTAGGTCCTCCTAGAGAACATTGTCTTCTGAGTAGCCCATAAGTCTACCATTGTCACAGAGGTCCCTTCTGTAAAGATGGTGGCCAGGATGATGTAATTGAATTCCTGTAGGCATCTAGGCTGGGTTTCAATCTTAGATTGTCCTGGAGAACATTGTCTTCTGAGTAAGTCTACCGTTGTCCCAGAGGGCCCTTCTGTAAAGATGGTGGCCAGGATAATGTAATTGAATTCCTGTAGGTATCTAGGCTGGGTTTCAAACTTAGATTGTCCTGGAGAACATTGTCTTCTGAGTAAGTCTACCATTGTCACAGAGGTCCCTCTGTAAAGATGGTGGCCAGGATGATGTAATTGAATTCCTGTAGGTATCTAGGCTGGGTTTCAAACTTAGATTGTCCTGGAGAACATTGTCTTCTGAGTAAGTCTACCATTGTCCCAGAGGGCCCTTCTGTAAAGATGGTGGCCAGGATGATGTCATTGAATCCCTGTAGGCATCTAGGCTGGGTTCCAATCCTAGGTCCTCCTAGAGAACATTGTCTTCTGAGTAGCCCATAAGTCTATCATTGTCACAGAGGTCCCTTCTGTAAAGATGGTGGCCAGGATGATGTATTTGAATTCCTGTAGGTATCTAGGCTGGGTTCCAGTCCTACATGTTCCTGAAGAGCATTGTCTTCGTAGATGTCCATTGGTCTATCAGTGGCCCAGAAGTCCCTTTCTGTAAAGATAGTGGCCAGGATAATGTGACTGAAGCTTTACCTGGAAGTATATAAGTGTGTATGTGTGTGTGTGTGTGTGTGTGTGTGTGTGTGTGTGTTTCTGTCTCCACCCTAAACCTTTTCTTGTTTCCCTCTATCCCCCAGAATTGGAGGATTTCATTGTGTTGGCCTTGTACGACTACGAAGCCATTCACAGGGAGGACCTCAGTTTCCACAAAGGGGATCGTCTCAAGATTTTAGAGAAGTAAGTTGGAGGGGCCTCTGGAGGATGGAAGAGTTTATTGAGAAATGGTGCTCCATAGGCAGCCTCTGGGGGAATCCAGTTCATGGAATCTGATAAGAGAGAATATTCGCATCTCAGGGTTGAAATGTATTTATTTATTTGATTTGTCAATTGCTTACAAGATCATAAGTATAAACATAAGAATACAGGAAATAGGTACGAATACATGGGGACAATAGGACAGGGACGGAAGGCACGATGGTGCACTTATGCACGCCCCTAACAGACTTCTTAGGAATGGTTATTCTCTCCCTTTCCTCCCTCCATTCTCCTTCCTTCCTTCCTTCCTTCCTTCCTTCCTTCCTTCCTTCCTTCCTTCCTTCCTTCCTTCCTTCCTTCCTTCCTTCTTCCTTCCTTCCTTCCTTCCTTCCTTCCTTCCTTCCTTCCTTCCTTCCTTCCTTTGTTCCTTCTTTTTTATTTTATTTATTTATTTGATTTGTCAGTTGCTTACAAGGTATAAGTATAAACATGAGTAAGAATACAGGAAATAGGTACGAATAAATGGAGAGAATAGGACAGGGATGATAGGCACGATAGTGCACTTATGCACGCCCCTTTACAGACTTCTTAGGAATGCGTATTCTCTCCTTTCCTCCCTCCATTCTTCTCTCTCCTTCTTCCTTCCTTCTTTTCTTCCTTCTTTTATTTTTTATTTTATTTATTTATTTGAGTTGTCAATCGCTTACAGGATAATAGGTATAAGTATAAACATAAGAATACAGGAAATAGGTACGAATACATGGGGACAATAGGACAGGGACGGGAGGCACGATGGTGCACTTATGCACGCCCCTTACAGACCTCTTAGGAATGGGTATTCTCCCACCCCACTTAAATCACACTGGCTGGGGACTTCCGGTGGCAAGGCAAGGACGAACAGAGGTGCAGAAGCCGGTCGGTGGTTTCAGTTAATCTCTCTTTGCGGTTGGTGCGATCCTTTGAGGGTGCACAAGTCGCGGAGAGATTCGTGCCGGCGTGGGGGAGACTCGGGTTGCAGTGTGGGGAAGGCAACCCCCCCCTGCAGCGAAGAAGAACCCTCCAGAGCCCAACGAGCAAGAAACAGCCTCCTATCAATGGCGGCTCCGAAGTCCAGACTGCCACCGATGTAAAGAAGCGAGTGAGTGACAGTTTGCGAGATCATTGGGGAAGAGTGTGGCAGAGAAAATTAACGGCGGAGAGGAGGATTGGAATGCCATAGACTTTTATAAGGCTGTTACAAGTGTCTGTCCGGAGCCCTAAAAGAAAGCGGCCAAAAAGCGGATGCGAGGCAAGTGAAAGTGAAAGGGCTTGGCAGACAGAAGAGAGAGAGAGAGGACAATAATGAGTAAAAAGGGAAGTTTACGAGGTTGGGTGACTAGCGGTTGGAAGGTGCCTGGAAGGATTTGGACTATCTCATTTGATTTTTATTCTGAGAGACTTTATTAAAGCGGAGACGGGAAGAAGATCGGAGCTGACGGAACAGAGACAGTGTGGCGCCACAGGCGATATTTAGAAACCCTGAAGCCATCGTAACAATATAACTGATATAAACCACTTAACAGCCCTTTAGGGAGCATCCTGATCTAATTGAGGAGGTGGTTCTATCTGAAGAAAATCAGGAAAATTGAACTTAGGAACGCTAAGACAAAAAGTAAAAGTGGAAGCTTCCGAATGTGTGGAGATAGCGTGTAATTGCAGTCACTACTCAGCATTTTTTACCTCCCCACTTCCGGTGCGTTTGGAGTGAAAGCTCTCAAACTTAGAGACGGAAAGCTAAAAACTTACTTCAAAATTCCCTTTCCCCCCCTTTTTTACTCCCTTTTTTCTGTATACATTTGCTCAATTTTTTTTCCTTCTTTTTCCCTCATCATCTGGCGCTATGATGAACTATCCTTCCTTCTTTACTCTCTCTTTATAATGATTATAAATTTGCATATTGGGGAAAGGAAAATTGATTGTTGTAATTGATTGTTAAATAATTGAATTAATTGATTTAATTGATTTATTAATAATAGTGATAGTTATACTTTGATTAGATATATAGGGAAAATAGTAAGAACATTAAGTATTATTTAATTAATAAGTATAGGATTTTATGTATTAATATTATAATTTTATTGTGTGATCACAATTAATCCACTTGGGAACGAATGTAATACTGTTTGTGTTTAAGAATATTTAAAATAAGGTTAGATAAATACACATATTTATTTATAATATTTAAATATAGTTGGATTTGGAGATCTCTCTCTCTATATATATACATACATACATATACATATATATATGTATATGTATATATATATGTATATATATATATGTATTTACATGAGTTATGTATAGAGGCTGAGCATAGACCGTACAAAATTAAATATGTGATTTAGAATTTGGACTTAAAATAATACAGTGATAATATTTTTATATATAAGTACTTATACTCCAGTAACCAGTTAAGAGCACAACTATCCAGCAGATAGATAGATTAAGTAATTAGATACCGGTCAATCCTAATACAGAGATTCTATCACTGAATGTTAATTTGGGATAATATAATTAATATAGTACAACAACAGAAACAAATCTTACAAGAAATGACTTCCACAACTACTACAGCTCTGAAAACTGGAAGAAAGGTCACCCAGACCTTTAACAACTATGTCGGCAACAGCTTCACCCATGGCACAAAAAAACATAGAAGAAACATTACCAGTGGAGAAACAAGCTAACATCTCGAATGCCAACATCCAATCAATTTTGCTGACTTTACAGGAATCGATGATGAAGCTGCAAGAAACAATGATGAAAAACGTAATCTACGCCCCGGACGGAGATCAAAAAGAGTTTTTTAAGCATCTTTATGGAAAAATAGTAGGATTGGAAAAAAGAAATATTTGTATCATAGGAGACTTTAATTCTATTGCTGATTATCAAAAAGACCACAGTAACGGGGGGAAGAACAAAGGGGGGGAAATAGAGCTTCCCAAGATATGTATAGAAATGATGAAGGAGTTGAATTTGATTGATATATGGAGAAGATCACATCCCGAGAAAAAACAAATTACATTCTATTCAAATCCTCATCCAATATGAACACGAATTGATATGGCATGGATGAATGGGGAAATAGCAAATGAGATAAAAGGGACTGAAATTTTACCTAATGAATAGGCAGATCACAATCCAATTCAGATAATATGGAAGGGTAGGGAAAAACCCAAGAAAAGATGGACGTTAAATACTCAGTTAATAAGAGAAAAAGAATACACCAACAAACTCAAGGAGGAATTAAATTATTTCTTAAAGGAAAGAACGAAACAAAACATTTGGGATACAATGAAGGCAGTAATAAGAGGTATAACAATATCTTATAACGCCAAGAGGAATAAGGAAAAATACGCCCAGCAAAACAAATTACAACAAAAAATTAAGGAATTAGAAACTCAATTACAGAGTACCCCCAAAGGATTCAAAATTGCAAAATCAGATAATAATAACTAAACGTAAACTGAATTTAATTGAACAAGAGAGAATGATTATAAATTTGAATACAACTAGACAAACTTATTTTGAGCCTGCTAATAAGCCAGGGAGATGGCTATCATATAGACTAAAAAAAAGGAAAGAAAAGAGATTGATATACCAGCTAATAGATGGAAAGGGGGATATACAACAGGAGATAGAACAGAAAAAAGTAATTGCCCATAAGTATTTTGAAGAGTTATATAAAAAGAAAGAAGTTAACGAAGATAGAATAAGAAACTATTTAGATGAAGTGAAGGATAAAGCAATTGGGGAAGAAATGGAAGAATTATTAAACAAAGACATTACTTGGTTTGAATTGAAATCAGCAATAGAGAACCAGAAAAACAATAAATCCCCGGGACCAGATGGGATTCCAGGGGAGCTGTACAAGGAAATAGCAGAACAAATAGGACCTCTTATGGTGGAAATTTTTAATGATGTCTTATTGGCAGCCAGGATGCCGGACTCATTGATTTCGCTGATCCCGAAGGAGGATTCGGATCCCAGATATATACATAATTATAGGCCAATTTCACTATTAAATAGTGATTACAAAATATTCACTTCTATTATAGCAAGCAGACTAAAAAGAATGTTAAATAAGCATATATATGAAGATCAAAATGGATTTCTCCCGACCAGACAAATCAGGAACAACTTAAGAGTAGTACTAGATGTCTTAGAATTTTATGAAGGCCACCCTGAAAAACAAATTGCACTTATGTTTTTAGATGCAGAGAAGGCCTTCGATAATTTAAATTGGCAATTTTTAATCCAAAAAAATTATAATATGAATTTAGGCACCAAATTTGAAAATATTATAACAACCATTTATGATACACAACAGGCTAATATTGTAATAAACGGGGAATATACCTGCCCAATAAAAATAGAAAAAGGAGTCAGACAGGGCTGCCCACTCTCACCCCTGCTCTTCATATATTATCATTAGAAGCATTACTAATACGAATTAGACAGAACCCAGACATGAAAGGATTAAAGGTTAAGAAAGAAGAATATAAGTTGCAAGCGTTTGCGGATGATATGATTTGTTTCATTGAGGAACCAATAGAAAGAGGACACAAATTGATGAATGGATTAGAACAATTTGGAGCAGTAGCAGGACTTAAAATTAATAGGAAGAAAACAAAATTAAGGACTAAAAATTTAAGAGAAAAACAGAAGATAGAACTAGAAGAAGTTATGGGAATACAAGTGATAAAGAAAGTTAAATACTTAGGAATATGGTGGACAGCACATTGTAAGACACTTAAGGAAAATAATAAGTTGTGAAATGTATCTAATTCTGCCCTCCTTCCTCTCCAGGTCGGGAGAGTGGTGGCGAGCCAAGGCCCTTTCGACCAGCAAAGTGGGCTTCATCCCCAGCAATTATGTGGCCAAGATCAACTCCCTGGAGACGGAAGAGTAAGTTCTCAACTCTTGGCCTATCCAAGGGAGGGATCTTCTACCAAGAAGACGTGATCTTAGACGTGAACACGTGATTTTAGATCTCCCCCCTGATTTCAGCTCAGGACTGTAGAGATCCACGGTGTTAAATATTCATCGGCTTTCGTCCTTTTTGGGAGAGGCTCCTTAGCTCAGGAGAAGATGACACCCAAATTATATAGCTAAAAGTCTGTAGAGAATCTCCATCCTCCAGGTCGTGATTGTCCCAAAGGCGCTTTTTTCAAGAGACAATGGGACTTTCTGTTTTTTTCTTTGGAGGACGTTCCTCTTCTCATCCAAAAAGCTTCCTCAGCTCTGAGTGGATGGGTGGCGGGAAGGGAAGGATTTGTATTCCTTACAAGACAGCTGGTCGTTTGCATCCTTTTAGAGCGTCGTTGAGGCCACTTGGAGGTTTGAACCCAATTCGAATGGTGTGGGAGTAGGAACGGATTTCCAGAGGGGGGAAAAAAATTGCAGACTACGGAAACCACCTGCACTATTCAGGTGACCCTTAGGACGCAGATGAACCTCCAAGTGGCCTCAACAACCCTCTAAAAGGATGCAAATGACCAGCTATCTGCAAGGAGCATAAATCTTTCCCTTTCCCACCATCCAGTCAGAGCTGAAGAAGCTTCTGGGATGAGGAGCGAAACCTCTTCAAAAGAAAGAAACAGAAAGTCCAGTTGCCTCTTGAAAAAAAAGGATCTTTGGGTCATATCTTCTCTTGATTTCTAATAAAGAGAAGTTTCTTCCCCGACTGTCTTCTTTTAATTGTAAGAATGCAACCCTCACATAAGCAGCTTCGTAGCCTCCAGTCTCCATCGCTCGTTTATTACAATACAGGTAGTTCTCGATTTACGACCATTCATTTTCATCACCATTTTAAAGTTATAACGGCAAAGTGGGGAAAAAAATGACTTATGACCATTTTTCACACTTGTGTCAGTTGCAGCATCTTCGTGGTTGGTCACGTGATCCAAATTCAAATGCTTGGCAACTGACTCACATTTATGACGGTTGCAATGTCCGCGGGAGTGTCGTGTGATCCCCTTTTTGCGACCTTTTGGCAAGATGAGTCCATGTGGGAAGCCACTTAACAACCCTCTTACTCACTTAATGACTGCAGTGATTCAGTTAACGAATGAAAGGTCGAAAAAGGGGACACAATTCACTCAATGACTGTCTCGCTTAGCAACAGAAAGGTTGGGCTCAATTGTGGTCATACGTTGACGACGATATGTAGAGTGTCAGGATTCCGGCAGTGACCCCCATTTAAATCACGAGTCTCGAGCCAAACTTCCAAAACTTCAAAAGGATTTTTGGAAAATTAAACTGTCCGGCACTGCCTGGGTGTAGCCAACTCTGAGACACATAATTCACAGTCACCCTTGACCCTGGTTTTCCCCCCTGGGTGTATCATAATTCATATTCTCCAATGGGCTACCTCCGTAGCCCAGAGTCATGCATCATGCTCTGCAGTTAGAATTTTGCACGGCAGAAACTTCAGTCACCTAGTTACTATCTTTGAAAACATTTATGGAATGCACTTTCAGTTTGCAAGCTGCCATGTTGCTCCCCCTCCCTTTCTGTTGGCCACTCTAAAAAGACCAAAGAATTATTTTATGAGTTGACACAGTACAATGTTGCCTAACCTTTTCGTGCTCCTTTGCCAAAAATTGTGCGCATGCTTGCACGCTCGCGCTCGTGTGCCAGCACCCAGAAGGCAATGCGTGCCCCCACTTGCCCCCTATGCCTGCGCACGCAATCCCCACCTACCCACCTACCCCTGCCGCCCCCTTACCTGCACTGCGCCTCACAGCTGATTTTCGGCTGGTTTGAGGCCTTTTTCAGCCTCCCAGAGGCTCGAGGAAGGCTTCTGCAGCCTTTGCAGGCCGAAAACTAGGCCCGTTTCATCACTTCTGGTATTTTCGGAAAAACAGGAAGTGACGAAATGGGCCTAGTTTGCAGCCTGCAAAACCTGCAGAAGCCTGCAGAAGCCTTCCTCAAGCCTCTGGGAGGCCGAAAAAGGCCTCAAACCAGCTGAAAATCAGCTGTGAGGTGCACGCATGCGCAGTGAGGTAAGTTTGCCTGCAGCTCACATGCTGGCACAAATGTCTCTGTGTGCCACCTGTGGCATGCAAGCCATAGGTTTGCCATCATGGACATAGAGCATGCTTTTAAAAGTTTTTCCAATGATTTTTTTTGTTTCCTGCCAGGAGGAAAACTTGGGGAGGCAGTGTTTGAGAAAGAGTTTTATGCAAGATTTGGTGCTAATTGTTCCTTCCTTGTTCACCTTAGATGGTTCCTGACAGGCATGAGCCGGAAGGATGCTGAGCGTTACTTATTGGCTCCAGGAAATTTTATTGGCTCGTTCATGATCCGAGACAGTGAAACAAGCAAAGGTAGATGATTAAAGCAGTGGTGGGATTCAGTTATTTTTACTACTGGCTCTGTGGGCGTGGCTTGGTAGGCGTGGCAGGGGAAGGATATTGCAAAATCCCCATTCCCTCCCCACCCCACTGACCTGCTTTCCAGTTCTGTTCTCCTATGCAGGGCAAATTATTATTAGTATTAGTATTACAATATATATTACATATTGTACAATATACAATATTACAATCTTCAAACTTGGCAACTTTAAGACTTGTGGACTTCAACTCCCAGAATCCCTGAGCTAACATGGCTGGAGGAGGAATTCTGGGAGTTGAAGTCCAGCCAGTCTTTAATTTCAAGTTTGAAGAGCCTACTCAAGTCCCCCGTCTCAAACAACCTCCACCAATATGTGGGTCATCCGCATCAACATCCCCAGATAGGGGGGGGGGGTTTTTTGTTTGTTGGTTTTTTTTTTGGGTTTTTGGTTTTTTTTTTGGTTTTGGTTGTTTTTATTTCACTCCTGCCTTCCGGGACCGGGGGTGTTGTGGGGTTAGTTGCCTTCTTAAAATTCTCGGTTTTTAAGGCCCTGCTCTAACCATTGATAGTCTATTCTGATTGATTGATAGATCTCTTTTCCAAGGCAGTGGAGGGTGGATATAGATCCACTCTCTTATGCAAGAGAGATCTACGATTCAGATCCAGCTGTTCCTGCCTGGTGTCTTTCAGCTGTACAGATAGTCCTTGACTTACAACAGTTCATTCAGTGCCTGTTTAAAGTTTCAACAGCGTTGAATAAAGTGACTGACGATTGTTTTCCTCACTTAATGGCCATTGGGGCATCACCACATGATCAAAATGTGGACTGTTAGCAACTGGCTCATGTTTTATGATGATCGCAGGGGGTCCCGTTTAAAAACATGTCTGATCCTGTTTTAAGACCTTCTGACAAGCCAAATCAACGAGGAACTCAGATTCACTGAATAACCAGGTTACTCACTGAACACCTGCAGCAGTGGCTCACTTAACAACTGTGGCAAGGAAGGTCGTAAAACGGGGGCAAAACTCACTCAACAACTTGTCTCGTTTAGCAACCAACATTTTGGGCTCAGTTGTGGTCATAGGAATAGAATGAGATGGAAGGGACCTTGGAGGTCTTCTAGTCCAGCCCCCAGCTCAAGCAGGAGAACCTATGCCCGTGATGGCGAACCTATGGCACGCGTGTCACAGGTGGCACACAGAGCCATTTGTGTGGGCAGGCGAGACCTAGCCAAACTTACCTGCACTGCTCATAAGTGCACCTCCCAGATGATTTTTGGCCTGTTTGATGCCATTTTCGGCCTCTTAGAGGCTCAAGGGAAGCCTCTGCAGCTTCAGGAGGCCGAAAAACAGGCCTTCTGGAAATACCGGAACTGGCAAAACAGGCCCGTTTTTCGGCCTCCTGAGGCTGCAGAGGCTTCCCTTGAGCCCTCGGGAGAGCGAAAATGGCCTCCCCCGGGCTCCAGAGGCTGAAAATGGGCACTTCCAGTATTTCCAGAAGGCCTGTTTTTCAGCCTCCCAAGGCTTCAGAGGCTTCCCTTGAGACTCTGGGAGGGTGAAAACGGCCTCAAATGGCCCCAAAATTGTCTGGGAGGCACGTGCATGCACAGTGCAGGTAAGGGGCTGGGGATGGCGCATGCGCAGGGGGGCTGGGGCGCATTGCATTGTGGGTGTTGGCACACGCACTTTCAGCACACCACAACAGAAAGGTTTGCCATCACTGACCCGTGTCATTTCAAAGTCGCAGGGCTGTGCTTATTGAATCAGGGCGCATAAATGTTGGAAGGAGTGACACTTTGTTTCTGTCCACAGGGTACTTCCCTTTTGAGAGGTAGATAAAAATAATTGACCTCGCGTCTCGTTTCTCTTTCTCTCTGTCCTGGTTCCAGGGAGTTACTCCCTCTCCGTCCGAGACTTTGATTCCCAAAACAAAATGGACGTGGTGAAACACTACAAGATTCGAACCCTGGACAACGGGGGCTTCTATATCTCTACCCGGACCAACTTCAGCACTCTGCAGGAACTGGTCAGCCATTACAAAGGTGAGCCTGCAAATCTGGCAGCCACTGAGACATTTTCTACATGAGGGGCGGAGGGAACATGTGTATGTCAATCCATTTGTCAACTCGTAAAGCATTCCTGGCCTGGTCTTGAGTTGCCATAGGCAGGAGCAAGGAGAACTGATGGAGCAGCTCGGTTGCTATGACCAGAAGCACACCAGGTTACTAGAGCCAGCCGGAGAGGCGTGTTTTCTACCGCCTGCAAAAGTGCTTTGTTGGAGAATGTGATTTATGACACACCCTGGGAGGAAACGGGAAACAGGGTCATGGGTGGGCCGTAAATTGTGTAGGACAGAGCCGACTGCACTTGGGGAAAATGCCGACATGTTGCTCCTAATAAATAATTGGATTTTTTTTTTTTGAAACTTGGCTGGAGGCTCATGAAATAATTAGAGCATCCGTTGGAACCCTGACACTGTTGGCTCTAGAGTTTAAAAATCAACCCTTTTTGACCGAGGAGGAACTGGGGTCGGAAGAGAGCAATATGGCCTCTTGGCAAGGGTGTGTGGGAATGGCCTTGGGAGACAGGAGGAAGAGCTGCAGACCAGGCAGCGATTGGATAAGACAGGGGTCTCCAGAATGGGCCACTTTAAGACTGGCGGACTTCAATTCCCAGAATTCCCCAGCCACAATGCGAGTAAACTTTAAGGTGGGTAGACTTCAACTCCCAGAATTCCCTAGCCAGCGCATCTTAAAGTCCTCCCCCCCACCCCATCTTAAAGTTTATTAGCATGCTGGCTGAGGAATTCTGGGAATTGTTCTACAAGTCTTTAAATGGCCAAGTTTGGAGACCCCCTGAGATAAGAGGCTGCTGAGCTCACGGCAGGAAAGGGTCAACACCTGAGAAATGAGCCTGCCTCGTTTCTTGGGGTGTAAAAGTGACAAGGCAAATCTCGTTCTCTCTTTTGTTTTTGTTTTTCTCTCTCTCTCTCCTTCGCTCTCTTTTCTCTCTCTCTCTCCTTCGCTCTCTTTTCTCTTTTTTTCTCTCCCACTTTCTCTCCTGTGTGTCTCTTGTTCTTTCTTTGTTCCTCTCTTTCTCTTTCTCTTTTCCTCTCTCTCTGTTCCTCTCTCTTTCTCTCTGTGTCACTTTCTCTCTGTTTTTCTCTTTTCTCTTTTTCTCCCTCCTCTCTCTCTCTCTCTCCCTCGCTCTCTTTCCTTTTTTTTCCTCTCCCACTTTCTCTCCTGTGTGTCTCTCATTCTTTCTCTTACTCTCTTTTTCTCTCTCTCTTTCTCTAGTTCCTCTCTCTTTCTTTCATTTTCTGTCTGCTTTTTATCTTTTTCTCTCTCTCCTCTCCCTCACTCCCTCGCTCTCTTTTCTCTTTTTTTCTCTCTCCCATTTTCTCCCTCTCTGTGCCTCTCGCTCTTCCTCTGTTCTTCTCTCTTTCTGTCTCACTTTCTGTGTTTTCCTCTTTACCCTTTCTCTCCCTTCTTTCTCTCTCTCTCTCTCTCCATCCCTTCCTCTCTCTTTCTCTCTCTCTTTCTATATATCTCTCTCTCATTTCTGGGCATGCCCTTTGACTTGGCTATCTCCCAGTGAATGTCAACTCCCAGCATGTGAATACATTTTCATGTGGGTGGATTTTAAGATTCACTGACTGGGGGATTCTGGGAGTTGAAGTCCACCCATCTTAAAGGGGCCAAGGTTGAGAAACACAAGTCTAGAAAAATGTCATCCCCGGTCCTGCAATCTCCTCTCTTCCAGGAAAAGCCGATGGATTATGTCAGAAGCTGACTCACCCCTGCGTGTTGCCCAAGCCCGAAAAACCCTGGGAGAAGGATGCCTGGGAAATCCCCAGGAGCTCCCTAAAAATGGAGAGGAAGTTGGGGGCCGGACAGTTTGGAGAAGTCTGGATGGGTAAGGTCATTGAAGGCCCACCTTCTCGGCTAGGCCATTTTGATTTTTGAATGTCTCCTTTTGGATTGCAAAGGCTACCCGCTTAAAACCCCCAGTATCATTCCCAGGGGAGATCTTTCTCATTCATTCACTCATTCCTTCACTCATTCAATCAATCAATCAATCAATTGATTCAAGTTACATGGCTACCCATTTCAAATGGAAGACCAAGTACAGTCCTTGATGTCTCTGAGCTTGGTGATTTTCTTGTAGATATTTCATGAAGAGGAGGAGGGAGGAAGAGGGGGAAGAGGAGGAGGAGGAGGAGGAGGAGGAAGAGAACTGTGGGGTTCTTGGTACTCTCTGAGCTTGGTTATTCACCCTCTCGTTCTGCTCTAGGGTCAGGTTAAGACCAGATTGCAAATCTGTCCTTCAAAAACCAGAGGTGGGGAACTATGGACCCTTTATGACTTGTGGACTTCCACTCCCAGAATTCCTGAGCCAGCGTGGCAGCATGGCTGTTGTGTTGACGAGGCAGTCGAGTTGTTTGATCGTGAACAACCGAATCATGATGAACTTTATTGGAGTCTAGTCTTGCATTTATACACATTTTTAGTTATCCTCCATCACTGGTTAACTTTGGTTACTGCTTAACTTTCGTTACTGTTTAGCACAGGAATCCATACAATTAATGATCTCTAGTTAAAGTCTCACCTATGTTGACTTCCTCTCTCTAATCCTCCTTTAGATTAGTGACTTTGTTTGCCTGAGTTGTATTTGCTTGGAAACATTCTTTATCTGAGGTTTGCCACCCGAGATTGGAACATTCCTGCAATTACAACTCTACACATGGCTGGTTCAGGAATTCTGGGAGTTGTGGACTTCAACTCCCAGAATTCCTGAGGCAGCCATGTCGGCCATGGCCCCTTTATGACTTATGGACTTCCGTAAGTGTTAAAGGGGCCATAGCCGGCATGCCTGCCTCAGGAATTCTGGGAGATGAAGTCCAGAAGTCATGAAGGGGCCCTTGTTCCCTACACGTATTCTAAAACATGGCTTTCCCTCTTCCACAGCCACCTATAACGCCCACACCAAAGTGGCTGTGAAGACCATGAAGCCAGGCAGCATGACGGTGAAGGCCTTCCTGGAAGAGGCCAACATCATGAAGACCCTGCAGCATGACAAGCTGGTCAGACTCCACGCGGTGGTAACCAAGGAAGAACCCATTTTCATCATCACCGAATTCATGGAGAAAGGTGAGAGCCAGCATTCCTCATCATGACCTAACTTTGAATGGTCACTATATGAATGGTTGTAACTTGAGGACTACTTGTAGAATAGAATTAGAATTAGAATTGAAAGGGAAGGGAAGGGAGCAGAATAGAATAGAATAGAATAGAATAGAATAGAATAGAATAGAATAGAATAGAATAGAATAGAATAGAATAATAGATTTCCTGAAGATGGCATTTAATTTCACTGTAGTGCAATGACAATAAAGTAAACTAAAGAATATAGAATAGAATAGCATAACAGAATAGAAGAACAGAACAGAATATAGAATAGAATAGGATAGGATAGGATAGGATAGGATAGGATAGAATAGAATAGAATAGAATATAGAATAATAGATTTCCTGAAGATGGCATTTAATTTCATTGTAGTGCAATGACAATAAAGTAAACTAAAGAATATAGATTAAAATAGAATAGAATAGCATAATAGAATAGAATAACAGAACAGAATATAGAATAGAATAGAATAGAATAGAATAGAATAGAATAGAATATAGAATAACAGAATAGATTTCCTAAAGATGGCATTTAATTTCGTTGTACGAGGTGCAATGACAATAAAGTAAACTAAAATAAATATAGAACAGAATACAATAGAATAGAATAGCATAATCGAATAGAATAACACAATAGAATAGAATAACAGAACAGAATATAGAATAGAACAGATATTTTTTAATGGCCAGGTGTGACTGGCCACACAAGGAATTTGTCTCCAGTGCGGAAGCTCTCACCGCACATAAAGATATAAGTGATAAATCATGATCATCATAAACACGTTCATCATGAATCAATACTTAGTGATAGCCATAGATTACTCAATAAGCAATCAATATAAATATATAAATATAAATATAAATCATACGAAGATACTAAATAAAACAGTATAAAGTTATAGTCATAAGAAGATAAGAAGATAGGTAGTAGGAAAGATGAGAAGAAGAATAGTAATACAGCCTTAGTAAATAGTTCAACAGCATTGTGGGAATTAGTTGTTTAGAGCTTTCCTTGTGGAAAGCAGGGAAAAAGAGACAGACACTTCCACTATTTCCAAGTTGGACACTGTTAGGAATGTAAGTCACCTAACAGGTATTTGGGTTAGAAATATATAAACCAGGATAAACATTTTAAAACTGTATCTTTAAGAAAATGCAAAACTGTAATTAGGTGTGGTTTCTCAAACGGCCATAAGATGGAACCAGAAACCTGGTTGGTCTTAGTCTTTGTCTCAGAAGAGCGTGTGAGTGGGTTTCTGTTTCCTTCTGTTGGAGAGTATTGCCGTTCCTCCATTTTTCCTAATTGACTGATATTCCTGGATTTGAAGTAAGTCTGTTACTGAACTGTTTTTGACACTGGACTTTATTACTGGATTACCCCTGGATTGAAAAACTGACTGATTTACCTGTGAATGACTTTGGATTGCTTGTCTGGACTTTGCTTAACGTTTCTGGAAGTAAAAACCTACATTTACTGTACAGTGTATCTGTGTGCTGTATGTGTATTATTCCAACGCTACTCTCAAATACATCTCCCTGTACGCGCTCATTCTCCTAATGGGGAATTACCTCAACAGACACTCATTCCTGGGAACCTTTTCTGACAGCCCCAGTAAGCTTAGACTCCTCGAAAAGAGAAATTTTTTTGCGGGGTGAAGGGGGTCCCAGAAATGTTCTCCTTGCCTTAACAGGATCTCCTCTTTCTCCCCAGGCAGTTTGCTGGATTTCTTAAAAAGTGAAGAAGGCAAGGAACAGCCCTTCCCCAAGCTGATCGACTTCTCTGCCCAGGTGAGTGTTCGGAATAACAGAATAATATTCAACGGGCGCCTGAAAGTCATCTAGTCCACCCCCCTGCTGAAGCAGGAGACCCTGTGCCATTCAACGCAGGCACACCCCCACCAACACCGATCATCAAGGCTCACTGCAGTATTTATTTATTTAATCGGAGCATACCGAAGGAATTTCCTTCCAGAAAATTAGGGGGGTGGGGGAAACGGACTCCTAAAGTCAAAAAAAAAGAATCATATTGATATATTTTAGCCAAGGAGGAGAAAAATTATACAATCACACATATGCATAGGTAATAGAGGATGTAAGCGTAGATGACTGTGGAGGATGCTTTGCCACACGTCCACCATATATGACAGGATGTGCCCGTTTCTTTCATTACATTTCCAACATGTTTTTTAAACACTTTAGCTAACCTGACTGGTTATCTATAAAACATTTTATACCCATTTTCTTCATACTGAATTTTGATCACATCACCAACGGGGAGAATGCAACGGCCACCTGTGGCTTTTTTTTTCAGTGTCGTTGCAACTTCAGTCACTAAATGAATCCTCCTAAGTCAAGGACTGCCTGCAAAGGACTATTGTAAAATCAGTCCTAATGAAGGTGGGTTTTTGGGTGTTCCTTCCCCCGCCCCCTTTAATGGAGGTGTCTCTCGTGGTTGCAGGTGTCCGAAGGCATGGCTTTCATCGAGAAACGGAACTACATCCATCGTGACCTCAGAGCTGCGAACATTTTGGTGTCAGCCCTCCTGGTGTGCAAGATTGCGGACTTTGGCCTGGCCCGAGTGATAGACGACAATGAATACACTGCACGGGAAGGTACAAAGCCAACACAACCCTGGCATGCCTATTTTTATGGAGAATGTGGATTAATTACACTTTAACACCAATTTATGCCTTAGTAAGGCCACGCTGAGAGTACCATATCCAGTTTTGGTCACCGCACTAGAAAAAAGATGTTGAGGCTCTAGAAAAAGTGCAGAGAAGAGCAACCAGGATGATGAGGGGATTGGAGGCTAAAACATATGAAGAACGATTGCAGGACCTGGGCCTGGCTAGTCTAGGGAAGAGAAGGACCAGGGGAGACAGGAGAGCATCTTCCAGTATTTGAGGGGCTGCCCCAGAGAGGAGGAAGGGGTCAAGCTATTTTCCAAGGCCCCTGAATGCCAGACAAGGAATAATGGATGGAAACTGAACAAGGAGAGATTCAACCTGGAAATAAGGAGAAACTTTCTGACAGGGAGAACAATCAATCAGTGGAACAGAAGTTGCCTTCAGAAATTGTGGGAACTTCATCACTAGAAGCTTTCAAGAAGAGACTGGACTGCCATCTGTCAGAAATGGTGTAGGGTCTCCCGCTTGGGCGGGGGGTTGGACTAGATGACCTACAAGGTCCCTTCCAACTCTGTTAATCTGAATCTATCTAAGATGATCAAAGAAGGTTTGGAGACTAAAACATATGTTGGATGGTTGCAGGAACTGGGCCTGGTTAGTCTAGTGAAGAGAAGGACTAGGGGAGACATGATAGTGGTCTTCCAATATTTGAGGGGCTGCCACAGAGAGGAGGAGGAAGGGGTCAAGCTATTTTCCAAGGCCCCTGAAGGCCAGACAAAGAATAATGGATGGAAACTGAACAAGGAGAGATTCAACCTGGAAATAAGGAGAAACTTTCTGACAGAACAATCAACCGATAGAACAGAAGTTTCCTTCAGAAGTTGTGGAAGCTTCATCCCTGGAGGCTTTCAAGAAGAGACTGGACTCCCACCTGTCAGAAATGATGTAGGGTCTCCTGCTTGGGTGGGGGAGAGTTGGACTAGATGACCACCAAGCTCCCTTCCAACTCTGTTAATCTAATCTAATCAACCCTCCCCAATCAGAGAGGCGGGAGATGGTCTTGGGGCCTCTGGAGGGTGGGACTGAGTGTCCAGCATTTGGGTCTGTGGGAGGTGGGATATGCAGGAGGTGGTAAAAAAAAAACCAAGATGGCAGCCACCAGATGCTATCAAAGTTTTGTCCTTCACCCTGCCTGGAGGATTTTAAGAAGAGACTGGACAGCCATTTGTCTAGCAGGGGGTTGGACTAGAAGACCTCCAAGGTGCCTTCCAGCTCTGTTCTTTGGATATTCTGCCCAGCTAAATATGGAGAAAGTGAAGATTTTTACAAGTAAAGGAAAATCACTTTTTCATGCAGGCATTTTATTTTTTAAGATTTGATGATTCATCTTCCTTTCTCCATCCCTCACCCCCTCAATGGGTCGAGGAGAAAAATGCCACGCAGGATCAGGAGAATCAGGGAACATATCCGGCACATCTCCCTCTCCCTATTTTTCCCCACTACAACCCTGTGAAGTGGCCTGGTCTGAGAAAAAGTGGCCCAAAGTCACCCAGCTGGCTTTCTATCTAACGCACAACTAGAACTTACTGACTCTTGGTGATTGGGCCAAAGACACCCAGCTGTATTTCGTGCTTAAAACAGGATTAGAACTCACCGTCTCTTGGTGATTGGCCGAAAGTCACCCAGCCAGACTTCATGCCTAAGGTGGGACTAGAACTCCCAGTCTCCTGGTGATTCGCCCTATGTCACCCAGTCAGCTTTTGTGCCTAAGACAGGACTAGAACTCTCTGTCTCCATCTTTGCCAGCTTCCGTTTTCAGGCTAAATCTAACTATGTTGGTTTGGACTTTTTTGGCAGGCGCCAAGTTCCCCATCAAGTGGACCGCTCCCGAAGCGATCAATTATGGGTCCTTCACCATAAAGTCCGATGTGTGGTCCTTTGGGATCTTGCTGATGGAGATCATCACCTATGGGCAGACTCCGTATCCAGGTGTGTAGCCGGAAAGGTTGTTCCCCACTACCCCACCCCGGTGTAGGAAACGCTTAAGATGGCTTCTCTGCTTTTGTTTAACCCAGCATTTAATACTCCAATCGCCCCCTTTATGGATTACATATTCACTTGTAGGCAGCCCCTTTGCAGTTAGCCCTCGAACTTACAACCATGTTTCATAACGTACGTACGTTAAGTGAGTCACAACGTGCCCATTTTTAAAAAAAACTTCTTTTGTGGCAGGTCGCTAAGAGAATGTAGTGATCACTAAGCTAACACCATGGTCATTAAATGAACCCGTTTTAGCCAATGGGCATATTTTGCCAGCAGCTGGAAATAATTGCCCATTTGGGGCAAGAAACGTTACAAAGGGTTAGTCCTGTGACCACTGTCAGGATTCCAGCAATCGCCCGAATGAAATCATGATTCTCGAGCCAAACTTCAAAAAGCTTTAAAGGATTCATTAGAGGTGACATACTGGCCCTGACCTGCATGAAGCTGACTTGCTGCAAAGGACAGCAAGAAGCAAGAAGACTCAAAAAATTATATCCTTGATTATAACAATGCACATTTTGTCCCTTGGAGAGGAAGCAGGTGGCAAAACACACCTTGCAACACAATGTACAAAGGCTGGCTTTTGAGGGGTAATGCCGCAACACACATTTCCCCATTTTTCTAAGTTGGTTTAGGCACGCACACATTGCGATCCTCGTGTGCAAGGCGGGAAGCCCCTCCCAAAATTGTGATCAATGTTTAGGGTTTGAACGGGGGAAAAAAAAGGCGATTTGTGGGAGGATCTTTTCGCACACCAAGTGGACACAGCACCATAGCATGTCAAAGGACACACATTATTGCAACACGCAACATATCCACAACAACACGCTAATGCTGTGGGCCAATACTTCCGGCATTTGCAAGGTGATGGTTGCCATGTAAATATGGCTATAATACTTTAATAATGCTTGCTCTTCTCATTCTCATTTCAAAACGAGGTCTCGGACTCTCTAAAGCAAGACTCTTCAATCTTGGCAAGTTTAAGACTTGTGGACTTCAACTCCAAGAATCTCTGAGCTACCATGACTGGAGGAGTTGTCAAGTTTGAAGAGCCCTGATCTATCTATCTCCATCTCTGTCTGTCTGTCTGTCAATCATCTATCTATCTATCTATCTATCTATCTATCTATCTATCTATCTATCTATCTATCTATCTATCTATCTATCTACCTATCTATCTATCTATCTATCTATCTATCTATCTATCTATCTATCTATACCTATCTATCTATCATGTATCTATCTATCAATCAATGATCTATCATCTATCTATCTATCATCTATCATGTATCTATCTATCAATCAATCATCTATCTAT
>NC_141992.1:1676403-1691403 GCF_049901715.1 Pseudonaja textilis | reverse complement strand
AGGGACCCTGGAGGTCTTCTAGTCCAGCCCCCTGCTCAAGCAGGAGAATCTATACTATTTCCGACAAGTGACTGTCCAATTTCTTCTTAAAAACCTCCAGTGATGCAGAGCCTGCAACTTCTGGTGGCAGGCTGTTCCACTGGTTAATTGTCCTTCCTGTTAGGAAATTCCTCCTTAATTCCAGGTTGCTTCTCTCCTGGATGAGTTTCCATCCATCGTTTCTTGTCCTGCCTTCTGGTGCTTTGGAGAATAGTTTGACCCCCTCTTCTTCTTCTTTGGGGCAGCCCCTCAAATACTAGAATTCAGCTGTCACGTCACCCCCTCGTTCTTCTTTTCTTGAGACGGGACAAACCCGACTCCTGCAGCTGTTCTTTGTTTGTTTGCGTCTCCAGGCCTCTTGGTAGGACAAACAAAGCCCCCAGTGACAAGAAGAAATTTAAGACTGGCCCAACTGGGCTTCGCGTTCTCTAGAAACGGGCATCAGGTGGAGTGACCTGGCTAAAACCGTTGTGTGCTTGGCTCAATTTCAAAGCAAGTCCTTGTCCAGAGAAAGAGGTTGTTTCTCTCTCTCTCTCTCTCTCTCTCTCTCTCTCTCTCTCTCTCTCTCTCTCTCTCTCTCTTTCTTCTGTTGCTTCTTCCTTCAGGTCACTTTGTGGATTGATGAGGAAGGAGAACCAAAGCTGAGCACGATGGGATTGGCGGAAGGCAGCCTGGAGAAAACGGAAGAGTCCTACAGGCGGTTTAAGGACTTTTTCAAAGAAGCCACGGTAAGCTAGGATGGAATCCAACGTGCATATTCTAACGTTTCCGTTGGTGGGACTGCAACCCTCCATAGGTGAGTTGTCAGGATTCCGGCAGTGACCCCCATTTAATTCACGAGTCTCGAGACAAACTTCCAAAACTTCGAAAGGATTTATTGGGAGTTAACATATCCGGCACTGCCTGGGCGTTGCCGACTCTGAGGCACATCATTCACTGTCACCCTTGACCCTGGTTTTCCCTCCACCCCCTGGGTGTATCCTAATTCATATTCTCCAATGGGACACCTCCATAGCCCAGAGTCATCGATCGTGCTCTCCGGTTAGAATTTTGCACGGCCAAAACTTCAGTCACCTAGAAACTATCTTTGAAAACATTTATGGAATGCACTTTCGGTTTGCAAGCTGCCGTGTTGCCCCCCCTTTCTGTTGGCCACTCTAAAAGACCAGAGAAATATTTTATGAGTTGATGCCCCTCTTGATTTACGAGGAAATTCCAGTCCCCATTGTTGTTGTAAGTCAAGGACGACCTGGATCTAAGCTTCATTTTTTTTTTAACCTGGACTTTCTCGTTTCCGTTTTTATTTCCATAACGAGTTCTTCTTCCGAAGCATTTCGCCCAAGGCTTTAATTTCCCTCTTTTCTTTGGTTAACGTTGATAGTGTAATCTAAAAAAGTCACTTTTTAATTTGGGGAATATATATATATTTTTTCCTCCCTGCTTTGAAGAAATGGCTTGTTCTACAAAGTCTCTCATCTCTTCCTCCAGGGCTTCAGTTCTCCTGCCCAGAATTAACCAGGCACCGACTCTCTTCCTTCCCTGATCTAAATTCTGTCTGACAGGGAGATTCGTTCCAAGTCAAATCTGCCTAACGTGCCTGAAACTCTTTGATTTTTTTCAATTTTTCAGCCTCTGTACAGGTAGTCCTCGACTTATGATTGCAATGGAGCCCAGAATTTTTGTTGCTAAGTGAGACATTTGAGAAATAGATAGATAGATAGATAGATAGATAGATAGATAGATAGATAGATAGATAGATAGATAGATAGATGATGTATAGATAGATAGATAGATAGATAGATAGATAGATAGATAGATAGATAGATAGATAGATAGATAATGGATGGATGGATGGATGGATGGATAGATAGATAGATAAATAATGGATGGATGCATGATGGATGGATGGATAGATAGATAGATAGATAGATAGATAGATAGATAGATAGATGATGGATGTATAGATAGATAGATAGATAGATAGATAGATAGATAGATAGATAGATAGATAGATAGATAGATAGATGGATGCATGATGGATGGATGGATAGATAGATGGATGGATGATGGATGGATGATGGATAGATAGATAGATGGATAGATGGATGGATGTATAGATAGATAGATAGGTGATGGATGTATAGATAGATAGATAGATAGATGATGGATGGATAGATAGATAGATAGATAGATAGATAGATAGATAGATAGATAGATAGATGGTAGAGATAAATAGATTTTCTTAATTCTTCTTAATTCGAGAGAGTCTGGTTGAACATTCAACCAAAGGTCAATAGCTCAGCATTGTTTCTCCATGAGTTCTGGGAACATCTCTAGCATGGATCAATCCTCCCCTGCCAGGATCTGCTGGAGTCCTCTGGATGTGGGCATTTCATTCGTGGATCACGGATCTTTTCGGTCGCTGGGTATAATAAAACAGAATGGGAAGGGAGCTTGGGGGTCTTCGAGACCAACTACCAGCTCAACCAGGATACCTTTGTTTATGTAGATAAATTAACAAGAGTTGGAAAGGGCCTTGTAGGTCATCTAGTCCAACCCTCTGCCTAAGCAGGAGACCCTGTACCATTTCTGACCGATGGCAGTCCAATCTCTTCTTGAAAGTCTCAAGCGATGGTGCTCCCACAACTTCTGAGGGCAACTTCTGTTCCATGGGTTGATTGTTCTCACTGTCAGAAAGTTTCTCCTTATTTCCAGGTTGAATCTCTCCTTGATCGGTTTCCATCCATTATTCCTTGTCTGGCCTTCAAAGGTGCTTTGGAGAATAGCTTGACCCCCTTCCTCCTCCTCCTCTCTGGGGCAGCCCTCAAATACTGGAAGGCTGCTCTCCTGTCTCCCCTGGTCCTTCTCTTCACTAGACCAGCCATGCCCAGTTCCTACAACTGTTCTTCGTACATTTTAGCCTCCAGGTCACTAATCATCCTCATTGCTCTTCTCTGCAATCTTTCCAGAGTCTCAACCTCTTTTTATAGTGCGGTGACCAAAACTGGATGCAGGACTCTAGCTTCTCTCCTTGATTAGTTTCCATCCATTGTTTCTTGTCCTGCCCTCTTTGGAGACTAGCTTGACTCCTCTTCTCTGGGGCAGCCCCTCAAATATTGGAAGGCTGCTATCATGCCACCCTGGTCCTTCTCTTCATTAAATTAGACATACCCAATTCCTGCCACTGTTCTTCATGTGTACATCTACTAAGCTTACAACATATTTTGTGGTCCTTTGTCAAGTGTAAGCAACCAGATCCACATATGAAATTAATTACTTTATTGCATTCTGACTCTAATACAGGAATTCCCAGAGTGCTTGCCTTCTCTTGGGAGGAAACAGATAAAGTTCTGTAGAATTTAGGAAGGGTCAGCCCTGGATCTCTTGGGACTGTGCAATGACTCAAAGCCTCCAGCCCCTAATCACCTTTGTTGTGGATGGCTAACCACAAGTTGCCTTCTGTCTCCCACAGGTTCACTACAACCAGGGCCTCTCCTTATCCAAGGAAGCTGCCAAGATCCATGGGTTCAAGTTTCCTGAGATGGCCACTTTTGAGGCAGCCAAGGGAGCTTTCCAAGCTAAGCTGACCATGTTCTATATGGACATGGAGATGAAAGAGGCCGAGTTGGAGACTTTCCTGGACCTCTACAGATTCTGTGACCAGGTGAGATCAGAAAAATGCCTTCATAGAGTAGAAGAACAGTCAAGAATGGTGTCAGGGTTCTGGCCCTAAAGAAATCATGAGCCTCGAGTTCAAGCCTCACAAGAATTCAAAGGATTTATTAGGAGCGACACGTCCAGCATTAACCTAAATGAAGTCAACACTGGCCTACTTAATTTACAGTCACCTGTCACCCTGTTTCCTCTCTCCCTCCCTGCTGGGTGTGTCATAAATCAGATTCTCCAATGAAGCACATTCAGGGCTGGGTGTCATCAATCACATTCTCCAATGATCAAAAAAATTTATTTATTCAATCTGGAAAATATTAAGAGTGTGCAGAAATGAACAGGTTAACCCTTGCAATTAAACCCAAGGAACAAATTGAATATTAGATGGCATTTGGAATTGTTTTATCAATTGGCTGGAGAATGAAAAGCGAAATTAGAAAATCTAAGAAGACCAGCTTAAAAAATAGTAAACACTTGAATAAGAATTAAATCGTTAAGAATTGCTATTGTAATTAGATACGTTAAGTGCAGCAGTGTGAAGTAAGAATAGAGTAATGATATAGTAGTAATGAATATGTACTAATTGTGAAGATTATTGCACAAGATATTTGTACCCAGACAACACACTATTTAAATGAAAGATGGACTATTGACCAAAGTCTCCTTTTTCATGTACACTGAGAGCATTTGCACCAACACAAATTCCTTGTGGGTCCAATCACACTTGGCCAATAAAAGAATTCCTATTCTATTCTATTCTATTCTATTCTATTCTATTCTATTCTATTCTATTCTATTCATTTTCTATTCTATTCTATTCTATTCTATTTTATATTCTATTCTATTCATTTTCTATTCTATTCTATTCTATTCTATATTCTATTCTATTCAATTCAATTCTATTCTGTTCTATTCCGTTCCATTCCATTCCATTCCATTCCATTCTATTCCATTCTATTCTATTCTATTCTATTCATTTTCTATTCTATTCTATTCTATTTTATATTCTATTCTATTCATTTTCTATTCTATTCTATTCTATTCTATATTCTATTCTATTCTATTCTGTTCTGTTCTGTTCCATTCCATTCCATTCCATTCCATTCCATTCCATTCCATTCCATTCCATTCCATTCCATTCCATTCTATTCTATTCTATTCTATTCTATTCTATTCTATTCTATTCTATTCTAATCTATTCTAATCCATTCCATTCCATTCCATAATTCTATTCTATTCTCTATATTTTACCTGCCATTCTATTCTATTCTAATTTGAGGAGGGCGGAGAAGAGAAGAGCGTCAGATCGGGAGGTGCTAAAGGCACACACACACACACACACACACACAGTCACAGCAAGCAGAGGAAGCCACGGGAAGTCACTGGTGTCTCCACTTCCTTGCAGAAAACTTTTCCTGGAGCCATCCAGGTTCTCCTGCTGGTGGCGGAGAAAGAGGCCGCTCTCAGGTGGAGAAGTTCCACGGCTTACAGGTAAGCTCTGACCATCCACTCTCCGCCTGAACCTGGGTCTCCTTGTGATGTTGTACCGCCCAAATGTCCTCCATCCCAAAACAACCGCAGGGCCATAGGCTGGGAGCAAGTGGGGGGTGTTATGAGGCTTAACCTGGATTTTCCTCTAAGTGTGCCAGGCCACGGCTGGGATTCGGGCCGGTTCAGACCGGTTCAGGCGACCCGATTGTTCAGGTGATCATTTGGCCCCCGTCCACCTGCCCCTGCCCTAGTCTGTCCTGTATTGCCGTGTTTTGCAGCTCAGCGGATTGCGCCAATCAGCTGTTGTACAGTAGAAGAGGGCTCTCCAACCTGGTGGCTGGTGGACTTCCAACTCCCAGAATTCCCAGCCAGCAACGCTGCTTTAGACTTCCTGTTGCTGTGTGGCTGGCTGAGGAATCCTGGGAGTTGAAATCCGTCCTGTCTTAAAGTGTCCAAGGTTGGAGACCCTGCGATAGAAGGTAAGTTTTAAAGCTGAAAATGGGCTCACCGAGACCAGTTGTTACCACCGGTTGAATCCCACCACTGATTAATACCGCTTTATAAAGCTTTAGAAAGGCTACACCTGGAATACTACATCCAGTTTTGGGCACACACACCCCCCACACACAAAAAAATAGATGTTGGGACTTTTGGAAAAAGCGCCAAGGAAAACAGCAACTAATACAATTAAGGATCTGGAGACAGAAATATATAGAAGAACTTTTGCAGATGGAGTACGTCTGGTTTGATGAAAAGAAGGACTAGGAGTGACATGATAGCAGGGTTCCAATATCTGAAGGGAGGAAGGGAGTCAAGGTATTCTCCAAAGCACCTGAAAGGCAGGACAGGTAGCGGCGGATGGAAACTAATCAAGGAGAGAAACAGGAATTATCTGACAGTTAGAACAATTAATCAGGGGAACTACTTTCCACCAGAAGTTGTAGGTACTCAGACAACGGAGGTTTTTAGGGAAAAAAAATGGACAGCCATTTGTCTGAAATGGCATAGGCTTGTGCCGTGGGTTGGACTAGAAGACCTCCAAGGTCCCTTCCAACTGTATTCTGACAAACTGTGATGTGCCCCGCCCCACGCACGCATGTGCCTCTCCTGGTGCATGCATGCACCGTCCCCGGCAGAGAGGAACTGGGGCGACGGCTCATGTGGCCAGGGGAGGGCTCACAGCCCTAAGTGATCCGTGACTTACAACCGGTGGCTAAGCAACCTTTTGAAGTTATGACCTATCTGAAAAAGGGGGACTTGCCTACACCCAAAGGTCTGAAAGTTGGTCCACCCCACACAGTCATGCGAACACACATTCCGCAGGGCTTGTTAAAGGTTACCTAGTCATTAAATTTTATCAAATTTACAGAACACCTTTACAGCCGTTTTCAGCGGCCTGTGGTCCCATGACGGCATTTTATGAGATTTTTGCCCAAAACCATCACGTTCTCCTGGGGTTTTTTTTGCCAAACTGCACAGAATGAAAAACGGCTTTACTTAACGACCGCGGTGTCCTCTTTAACGACTATAGAGTGCACGCTTATGACCACTGCGTTCGCTTCACAATGCCAGCAAAACACATTGTGAAAAAACGTGTCGGTCATGTGACCAACCTGTTTTACGGTGGTTGGGATTTATGACCATCCTGGACAGGCTGAGTTACGGTTGTAACTCGAGGACTGCCGTACATTTCCCAGGACGGCAGCCGTTATGGGAAACCAAATTGTCCAGAATGATGGATGGAGGCAGAGAAGTGTAAAGTTCTACCTGAACAAGCAACAATTAAGCCATTTTTCAAAAACTGTGACAGGCTCATTTCTAACCAGGTTGCAGGTCATCAAATTATTAGTTTAAGGCTGAACTTTGCCCCCCCCTCCCCCCACGGCAGGACCAGGGGTGGCCTTTAACCAGGGGTGGGATTCATTTTTTTAACAACCGGTTCTGTGGGCGTGGCTTAGTTGGTGGGCGTGGCTTGGTGGTCATGTTATTGGCTGGGTGTGGCCAACTCAACATCACTCACATCGAGGCACGCATCTCCTCGCCTGGCCTCTCGTGACTGTGGGGGATGCTGCAATAGTCATAAGTGTGAAAAATGGTCATAAATCACTTTTTTCAGTGCCATTGTAACTTTGAATAGTGACTCCACACAAGCAAAGTACCAGCAAAGGAGGGGAAAAAACTCCAGAGACATTCCTGAGACAGGAAGTCTAGTCCTGCCAAGAATGTAATAAGGGTTAATGGAGAGGCAGTTTCTGTAAGCAACACCAGAATGTTTCCTTCCTGCCTTCCTTACAGGATTAGCCCTGTAACTTCTTCTAACAACCGGTTCTCCGAACTGCTTAGAAGGTTAACAACCGGTTCTAGCAAATAGGTGCAAACCTGTAGAATCCCACTCCTGCCTTTAACCAACAGGCTGAAGAGTCAAGCTGCATTCTCTATTTATTCAATTTTCATTAACGTATAATGAATCAATTTAATGGACATCTCAACTTGCATTAACAGAGGGATACAATCGAGATCAAAGGAGCCCTTCCCAATCAAATATAATTAAATGGATTACTCTTTCGCATGAAAAGGTAGAATTTGGTGCCTTATTTTTTGGGCATCCGCTAGGTAAGCAGCATAAACTCAACGATTCTCAACTTTGGTCCCTTGAAGATGTCTAGAATTCAAGTCCCAGAATTCCCTAGAACAACGTCAGTTGTGGGTGCTGGAGGGTTTTTTTTTTTTAATTTTATTTTAAGAATTGGGGCTCCACCTATTCTCCAAAACAGCTGAGGGCAGGATAAGAAGCAACGGATCGAAACCAATCAAGGAGAGAAGCAACTTGGGATTAAGGATGAATTTCCTGACAGTGAGAACAATTAATTGACGGAACAACCTGCCTCCAGACGTTTTCAAGAAGAGATCGGACATCTTAACTTGCATTAACAGAGGGATACAATCGAGATCAAGGGAGGTACTAATACCACTCTATAAAGCCCTAGTAAGGCCACACCAAGAGTACTGCATCCAGTTCTGGTCACCACATTATAAAAAGGATGTTGAGGCTCTAGAAAGAGGGCAGAGAAGAGCAACCAGGATGATGAGGGGACTGGAGGCTCACATATACGACGAACGGTTGCAGGAACTGGGCCTGGCTAGTCTGGGGAAGAGAAGGACCAGGGGAGACAGGAGAGCATCTTCCAATATTTGAGGGGCTGCCACAAAGGAGAAGGGGTCAATTTATTTCCAAAAACATCAGAAAGCTGACAAGAAACAATGGATGGAAACTAATCAAGGAGAGAGCCAACCTGGAATTAAGGAGAAACTTTCTAACAGCGAGGACAATTCACCAGTGGAACGGCTTGCCACCAGAAGTTATGGATGCTCCATCACTGGGGGCTTTTAAGAAGAGGCTGGACAAGCTGGGCTTCTGGTTTGAGCTTCTTCAGCGACAGACCGAAACCTCATCTCTGCAAGGTTTCGATCCGTGCTCGCCGCTGGAGCACCCCGAGCGGGCCAGTTTCGGGGTTAAGCCACCCCGTAGAGGTGGTGAAGAAGTGGGAGACTGCCTGCAGGGTTGAGGAGAGCCGCATCTCTCCTCCCCAGCTGGCTATTACTCCCTTTCCCGAAGGCGGTTGCAGCGGTGGTCAGAAATGGCCACCATAAAGAAGAACTCGACCAGAAAAGAATGTGCAGGAGAAAGATAAGAAGAGAAAGTTTTGGTTGACCAGGTCAAACAGCAAAAGCAACAAATAAGGTACCCTGGAATTGAAACTATTAAAAAACTTGTTCCCTAAGAAGAAGAGACTGGACAAGCCATTTGTCTGAAATGGTACAGACTAGAGCAGGGGTCGCCAACCTTTTGGACCTCAAGGACCACCAAAGTCATAATTTTAAATCCCAGGGACCGCTAACCAGTTCTGTGGGTGTGGCCTATTGTGGGTGTGGCTTGGTGGTCATGTGTCTGGCTGGGCACGGCTTGTATGTAAATATTATAAATATTGATATAAATATTGAATTTTTTTATAAAAAAGAGCAACTTTTACCCAAAATCAGACAAGGCAGGCAGGCAAATTGAGTTGCTCACAGAACCATTCAGTGATCTATCTATCTGCCATCAGCTAGCTCAGTCTGTCCCATAAAATTTGCTTGCCGTGAGTCTGCACTGAATAATAGAATAATAGAAACTTCAGTCCTAAGGGAGGTTCGGCTGTGCTTAAAAGCAGAGCCAAAGATCTAAAGACTAGCTAGAAAGCAAGAAATCCAACCATTTCCTGCTTCCTGGCTAATCTAAATCTCCCAGCACAGCAGAACAGCTGATGGTCGGAAAAATAGCAATTTAGCAGCCTTGTGTTTCTGCGCAGCCTGGATTAATTGCTTTGAGGGGTGCTCTGGTAGTGAGATTTCTCTGCGGCCCACCAAAATTTTCTTTGCGGCCCACCAGTTGGTGATCACTGGACTAGAGAGAGTCCTGCTTGAGCAAGGGGTTGGACTAGAAGACCTTCAAGGTCCCTTTCCTGCTTCTGTTATTCTATTATTAGGAATCCTTGAAAAACACCGTTACCCCCTGAGTGGGACAAGCTGGCACGAAAACTCTTTCTTGCAGAATAAATGGGATTTATTCTGTTATTCTCCCTCGGAAGCGGAACTGTGGGGACCGAGTTCCGATGCTGCCTGTTTCTCATTCTCTCCCCAGCCATTAATTCAGGCCAACCCCTGTCGGTCTGGAGCAGCCTTAATAGACTTCGGGCCCCTGCTGGCTGCGTCAGCCACTTCAACTCACCTCCGGCGCACGGAGATTAAAATAATAATTCAGCCTTGAAAGGGGTCGGTTCCTTCATTAACACCGCTGGCTTTAATTAAGGCAAGGTGAAATATTAATGGCTTTGATAAACTGCAGCTGCCCGGCGTGATTAAAAGATTCCCTCGCCCGGGATGGGTTGAGATGGGGGAGCTCCTTCTGGGGTGCCTGATGGATGACAAGTGGGAAAGCGGGGGGTCAGAAGCCCACCCCTCGCCTCCCAGCCTGGTTCGGAAGAAGTGGGGCTAGAAGGGGTCCCCCAAGGATCAGTTTGCCTGAAATTCAGGGGTTCCGAAAGCAGCTGCTTTGCTTTGGAAAGTGGGTTGTCTGGACTCCGTGCCAGCCGTTCTGCGAGCGGGAGGAATTTCAGGTAGACCTCAGGTTACAACCATTCAAATAGAATGGAATAGATAATAGATAATAAATAATAGGAATAGAATAGAATAGAACAGAATAGATAATAGGAATAGAGTAGAGTAGTGTAGAATAGAGTAGAATAGAATAGAATAGAATAGAATAGAATAGAATAGAATAGAATAGAATAGAATAGAATAGAAATACAGGAATAGAATAGCATAGCATAGCATAGATAATGGAATAAAGAATGGAATAGAATGGAATAGAAATAGAATAGAATAGAATAGAATAGAATAGAATAGAATAGAATAGAATAGAATCCTACAGAAATACAGGAATAGAATAGCACAGCATAGTATAGATAATGGAATAAAGAATAGAATAGAATAGAATAGAATAGAATAGAATAGAATAGAATAGAATAGAATAGAATAGAAATACAGGAATAGAATAGCATAGCATAGCATAGATAATGGAATAAAGAATAGAGTAGAATAGAATAGAATAGAATAGAATAGAATAGAATAGAATAGAATAGAATAGAAATACAGGAATAGAATAGCATAGCATAGCATAGATAATGGAATAAAGAATAGAAGAGAAGAGAATAGAATAACAGAGTTGGAAGGGACCTTGGAGGTCTTCTAGTCCAACCCCCTGCTTAGGTTAGACAGCCTCAAAGCTTCCAAGTAAAAAAATGCCTTCCAAGGCTGACACCCGGGTTGTTGTTACGGGGAAAAGAAGAGGAGGGAACAACGTTGGGTAAATATCTGCCGCCTTGAGTTACGTATAAACAGTGTTCAAAGGATAAAAATTCAATAATTCAATAAATCATAAATGCTGCAAAGGTTTAGAGTCAGAGTCAAGGACAGGTTGCCCTGCACTGGGTGGGGAGTGACTGGAGCGGGATGTCTCCAGTGGAGGCCGTAGTTTTGAGGGGCCATGGGATGGACTGGTGGGTGCAGGGGATGTGGATCTTTGATTTCTCTTTTGGGAAGGGAAGACCCGGAACTCTCCGATTCGGGTTTTCCCAGAATGTCCCAATAGGACAACTCTACAAAATGGGACTCTGAGGAAATGCCTGTCTCGGAGTTTATGGCTTGGGAGTTTGGTGAGTTGGAACTGTTGTGGTTTGCCGGCAGCAGGTGCGGATGGCTGAGGCCTCGGAGGGCGAGGACTCGGAGGAGGGCCTGCGTGGGACGCGAGGGATGGGGCCAGGACCACCAGGGAGTGGAGTGCTGCTGAGGAGGTTGTGGAGGCTGGCAGCAGTGAGGAAGAGTCCCCGAGGAGCCTGTGCTCAGTGCGTGTGTGCGCAGGGCTGCTCGAAAGGAAGAGCAGCTGCAGCAGCACGGGCGACTCAGGAGTAAGGCTTCAAGGTAATGGCCCCTCCCTTAAGAGATAAAAGCCAGCTGAGAAACCGGAGTTCTTTGCAGGAAGCAACGACGTTTTTGCACTCAAGCCTTGTGGAAGCTTGGACTCTCTTGGCTGGTGTTTGGAGACCTTTTGTATTTGAGATATTTCTTGGCAACTTTATCTGTTGTTCTTGGCAGCCTTGCACCACCTTGGCAAGGCTCTGTCTTATTTCTTACTTTGAAACAGCCTTTTAACCGGGAAGGAACAGAATTCGTAAAGAATCATTAAAAGATTTTGCTGTCACCTCCATTTTGTGTTTGTTTCCTTGGAACCAGGTTTGGGTCAGAACAGGAATGCTGACATTTGCGAGGTGGGTTGAGCTGTGTAACTGTTTCTCCAAGCTGAGGTTGACCATCCCTCCATGTCTTGCCTGCAGGTGGAGACCGTGACTTCTCCGAAAGCTTTGACCCGCCACGTGGACAATAGCCAGCTGACCCAGGCCTTCGATGGTCACTTCCCCTACAACCACAGGGAATGGGTCCAGTTCTTCCAGGTATCCTCTTCTCCTGCCTTTTCTACATTTGGGGAGGGGTCTCAGCGGGGGCAAACATTTCTCCTTGGGTTTTGACACCAAGAAGCGTCCATGTGAGGTAGTCTAAAAAAAGTCAAGATGGCAGCTGGCACGGTGTGATTGAGATTCTACCTTGATATTGTTGTGGTCCGCCAGTGGAACCGGCCGCAAACTCAGACAGTGAGGAGGTTGGGGAGGAACGTGGGCCAGTCCTGGAGTCTGGGGGAGGTTCTGATGAGGGTTCTGCATCGGAGGCAGAGATGAAGCCGGGGCCGTCCGACAGTTATCAGCTGTCTTTGGAGTCGGAGATCTGTAGGGAAGAAGAACAGCTGGAGCCTGTTCCCACTGTGCTCATGCACAGAGCTGCCAGGAGAAGGGAATAACTAAGGAACAAGGGTCGACTTGGGAGTAAAGGCTCAGGTGGATGGTGAATGGCCCCTCCCATAGGGAATAAAGAGGAGCGAAAGGGGGAGTGGGGTTTGCAAGAGACAATTAGTTCAATTCATGAGGGTGAAGACCTGTTCCTGATTGCTGCTACAGCGTGGCGTTTGGAAGCTATCGACCTGGCAACTCTCCCAGCCCAATCAAGGTCTGTAGTTGTGAAATCTCATGGAGGACTGTTTGCCGGGACTTTGCTGAAGAGGAATTCCCTTGAACCTCAATAAAAGGGGTTTTATCGGGATAAGGAATCGGCTTCATGATCTTGGGAAGGTCTAGGTCAGAACAGGTACTCATTTTCAAGGTGTGCCACATGGATTAAAATCAGGTGGGGTTTTCCTCTCACCGTCTTGGCTTTTGGGACCTGAAGACACCTCCTGTTCAATTGCCTTGTTTGATTTATCTCAAAGATTGTAGTCCTTTTTGTGGCTTTCAGCCTCGAAATTCCAGGCCTCCCCCACAGCCACCTTGTCCCATGGCTCAGACGTCCTTGCCTTCAAACACAATTTAATTCTCTGTTGGTTTTTGTATCCCGCCTTTATTATTTTTACAAATAATTCAAGGGGGTAAACATATCCGACATATTTTCGTCCTTCTATTTTCCCCCACAAAAACAACCTTGTGAAGTGGGTTGGGCAGAGAGAAAGGGACTGGTCCGAAGTCATCCAGTGTCCTGCCTGTCTAAGGCAGGACTAGAACTCACTCTCTCCTGGTGATTGGGCCTAAAGTCACCCAGTGGGCTTTTCCTGGTGATTCCCCAAATCACCCAGCTTTTATGACTAAAGTGGGACTAGAACTCGCCGTCTCCTGGTGATCGGCCCAGTTATCCAGTTGGCTTCCATGCCTAAGGTGGGACTAGAACTCACATTATCCAGATGATTGGCCCAAAGTCACCTAGTTGGTTTTCATGCCTAAGGCGGGACTAGAACTCACCGTGTCCCACTTCCTAGCCTACTGCCTTAACCACCAGGCCAAACCCACCTCCAATGCAGAATGCTCTGCCTGAAGGCTTTGGGTGAGGAAGAGCTTGTAGCAGATGGAAAAATCAGGTGTAGCTGCATGCAAGTCGTTGTGTCCGGAGGAGACATGCAAGGAGTTGCTTGGAGATTGGCATCTCTGTGTAGGAGAGTCTGTGGCCCAGAGGCCTCCGGTCATCTCCCCATCTTTAATCGGGACCACGTAGTTGTATCATCCTGATTGTCCTCCATAGCGACTCCTCGCTTTGTCCAGATGCCACCTGGCCACCAGCCAACCGATCTATAGGCCTGCATCCTGTTCATCCTTCCTTCCTTCCTTCCTTCCTTCCTTCCTTCCTTCCTTCCTTCCCTCCCTCCCTCCCTCCCTCCCTCCCTCCTTCCTTCCTTCCTTCCTTCCTTCCTTCCTTCCCCCCTTCCTTCCTTCCTTCCTTCCTTCCTTCCTTCCTCTCCCTCCCTCCCTCCCTCCCTCCTTCCTTCCTTCCCCCTTCCTTCCTTCCTTCCTTCCTTCCTTCCTCCCCCCTCCCTCCCTCCTTCCTTCCTTCCTTCCTTCCTTCCCCCTTCCTTCCTTCTTTCCTCCCTCCCTCCCTCCCTCCCTCCCTCCCTTCCTTCCTTCCTTCCTTCCTTCCTTCCTTCCTTCCTTCCTGTTCAGAGTGTCGCAGTGTATATTCAGCGACAGAAAAGTAAAGACAGAGGGCCGAGGCTTCATTTAGCTTCTTTATAAACATATAAAGTAAATTTTACAATACCAGTTGTAGATTTCTTACAGCATGGAGCAAACTCAAACAGAAGCAGACAGGTTACAGCAGGGTGTCCAACCTTGGCCACTTTAAGACTTGTGGACTTCAACTCCCAGAGTTCCTGAGGAATTCTGGGAGTTGAAGTCCACAAGTCTTAAAGTGGCCAAGGTTGGACACCCCTGGGTTACAGGTTCAGAGCAGAACAAGCAACCCAGGAGCTCAGGAACAGGCATCCGTTCAGCAGGCAAGCGAGCAAGTCAGTTTCTCTTTCACTTTAGAGCTGAGCACAGGACAGAGATCAGCAACGCCCGGATTGCCTCTTGACGTTTCAGCCCTAACTCGGCTCTCATCGGCTGACCTTGTTAACCAAGCTCTGTTCATGAATAATACCCTCGACACAACCTCCATTGTGACAAAAAGTCTTTGGCCGTCTCTTCTTCTAGAAGGCGCATCATTTTGTCGATGGTCTCAAAAAGGCCTCCGAGTTGTTACGGACCACCACGCAGGAGCTGGAGAAGGAAGAGGGCCTGGAAACCTTGCAGGTACGGAGGTGGGGGGTCTTCCTGGGGGGGTTGGAGGTTG
>NC_141992.1:1466551-1486303 GCF_049901715.1 Pseudonaja textilis | reverse complement strand
CTTCCGAGAAGAGGCTGGGCTGCCCTCGGTCTGAAATGGGGTAGGGAGGGGCTGTCAAACTCAATTTCATCAGGGCTGGGGTTGACCTTAGGGGGACAGGTAGGTGTGGCCGACTAGCTGGGCGTGGCCAGCTTGACGCCACTCCCCAAAGTGCTGGCTGGCACGTTTCCTATTCACGTTGAGTTGACTTGGCCGTAGCTCTGCTGGCCTGACCTTGCTTCTTCGCAATGGGTAGACAGGGCCAGTCCTTCCTCTCTGCATTGGCTGGACAGGACGGCCCTGCAGCTGGATCCTTCCAAACTGTGGGCCAAACGCAGCCCATGGGTCTATAGGGGCTCTTGCTTGAGCGGAGGTTGGACCAGAACAGGGGTCTCCAACCTTGGCAACTTTAGCCCTTGTGGACTTCAACTCCCAGAGTTCCTCAGCCAGCTTAAAGTCTTAAAGCGGCCACGGTTGGAGGCCCCTGGATTACAAGACCTCCAATATGAGCCTCGGTGGCGCAGTGGTTCGAGTGCAGGACTGCAGGCTGCCTCTGCTGACTGACGGCTGCCTGCAATTTGGCCGATCGAATCCCACCAGGCTCCAGGTTGACTCAGCTTTCCCCCCTTCCGAGGGGGGGTCGGAAGAGGATGCAAAATTGTTGGGGGCAACCGGCTGACTCTGTGAACCGCTTAGGGAGGGTGGACAGTACTATAAAGTGGTATATAAGTGCTAAGGTCCCTTCCCACTCTGTTGCTCAGCAGCCGCCTTTCTTGCAGGACCACGAAGGCGTTGTCCAAAGGCCCCTGAAATTGGCATCTGTATTATGCAGTGCCTTTCAGACGCCGGCTGTGCGAAAGGCTACCTCTGCTGCCCCACCGGCTGTGGCCTCGCCTGCCGAAGAGGAGTTGAGGAGGTACGACTCCCATTTCTGGAATGGGGGGAGGGGGAGAGGAGATGGAGAATGTGGAAGTCGTGGTCTTTGGTGCCCCCTCCCCGCATTGCTGTCAGATGGTACCTGCGCACCCCACCTTTTCCAGGAAACCTTCCCAGGAAGGACCCTCTGCGCCTTGAAGGCCTGTCCTAATTGTGGCCAGGTGGGGGCAGGGGTTGGCCGGGGGTCCCCTTGACCTCAAGAGCAGGAGCCTGGGTGGGGGGAGGGGATTGTGGAACCCCTTATGGAAGAATCCCCGAGGTGAGGCGGATGTTCCCACCCCCTCCGTCCTTGATGGACGGGGCCTCCTGCCACTCGGACAAGCTCAGGGCCTGTGAGCTGGGAGGGGGAGGGACCCAGACTCTGCCCCCCTCTGGGGAGGGGTCTCTTGGCTGCTTCCCAAGCTGAGTGTCTCTCCTTTCCTTCAACAGGAGCGCTGATCCGCCCCCAGGAAGAAGGTCCGGCTCTGGGGGTGGCCGTTCTTGGATCCATCCCAAAATGAAGACCTAGCTATGCTCAAAGCCTCCCTCCCCTCCCTCCTCCTCCTCCTCCCTCCCTCCCTCCTCCTCCTCCTCCCCTCCTCCCTCTCCTCCTCCTTCCTCAATCCCTCCCTCCTCCTCTTCTTCCTCCCTCCTTCCCTGTTCCTTCTCCCTCTCTCCCTTCTTCTCCTCTTCCCTCCCTCTCTTCTTCTCCTCCTCTTCCTTTCTTACTCCTCCTCCCTCCCTGCTCCTCCTAGTCCTCCCTCCTCACTCGCTCCTTCTCCTTCTCCTCCTCTTCCTCCCTTCTTATTCCCCCTCCACTCTCCCTTATTCTCTCACTCCTCTTCCTCTCACTCCCTCTTTGCTGCTCCTCCTCCTCACTCACTCCGCCTCCCTTGCTCCCTCATTCCCTCCTTCTCCTCCTCCTCCTCACCCCCGCCTCCAGGGGTGTCAAACTCAAGGTCCATGATGTGGTCAGATCTGGCCTGGGGGCCCATCCTGGTTTACCCAGTGTGAAGTTCAGGCCAGCGTAGGTACAGCCCAGTCTACCCAATGCGAGGAGGAAACATGCCAGTAGTTTGGGGATTGGCATCAAGCTGGCCACACCCACCCAGTCAGCCACACCCACCCAGTCAGCCACGCCCACCCAGCCCCCTGAGGCCAACCCCAGCCCTGATGCGGCCCTCAAGGGAATTGAGTTTGCCACCCGTGATCTGAGGGGCCTTTGGTCTTCTGGCTACCTGCTCATCTTCTTACCCCCACCCTCTGATGGAGGTGACCCCACCCCAATAAAAGATCTTTCCCCCTCACTCAGAGTTTCCTTTCCTGACCTCGTAACCATCCTCCATCCGGACCGTCCGTCTCGGGGGCAGCCGCCTCGCTGCGTTTCCCCTGAATGAAACCTCGATGCTCTCAGCCTCCCTGCCTCCGTCTCTGGAGGTTGGTGGCCGATGGAGGTTGTGAGGACCTCTGCCCTGGGCTGGGGTTGGGCTAGAAGACCTCCCGGGTCCCTCCTCGTGACCCAAGGATGCTCTGACCCCGTTCAGAGGGGTGAGGGGTTTGGGCTTTCTCCAGATCGGTCCAGGTCACCCCCGACCCCTGGTGGAAGAAGGGGGAGGGCAGTCCAGGCTCTGCCTCCTGACCCGCCCTTCCTCTGCCCAGGGGTTTCCCCCACCGTCTCCCTGACTCCCAAGGAGGCAAACCAGCGGGAAACGCTGCCCTCGAGTGAACCGGTGGGAGAAGGGGGGCTGAGGGAGGGTCTGCCAGAGATGTTGGCTGCCCATTTCCCCCTCCTCAGAATAACGGAACAGCAGAAGAACAGAGTGGCAAGGCACCTCAGAGGTCTTCTAGCCCAACCCCGTGCTCAGGCAAGAAACGCTGGACCGTTTTGGACAAGAGGCTGTCCAGCCTCCCCTTGGAAGCCTCCAGTGACGGAGCCCCTACAATTTCTGGGGGCGACTTCTGGTCCTCCCTGTCAGGAGGCCTCCCCTGAGTCCCAGGCTGCTTCTCTCCTGGGTGGGTCTCCGTCCGTCGCTCCTTGTCCTGCCGCCCTCGGGGGCCTTGGAGGGTGGGTGGCCCCTAAGCGCTGACATTGGGCAGCGGGGAGAAAGAGGTGCAGGAGTAGGATTCGATTACAAAGGGGGCTTGCATCTGGGACCTAACAACTGCTGGAATTCTTCCATGCTGGTTTCTTCCACTTTGCTGCAATCCGGCGGCACGGAGAAGCCTGCATCCCTGGGTCAAACCCAGCTCCAGAGCTCCCCAATGAGAACCCAGAAGCCGCCTTGCGGGAGCCGTAGCTGCTTGTTTTGCCATTTCTATTTGCAGGGCAAATAGAAACCTGCACCCATCACGGTCTGGCTCCGGGCAAGAGCACTGGACGTCCCGGGTTGCTCTTCGTTTACGGCACAATCCAGTCTAGCCCGGGGTGTTGATCTCCCCATCAAGAACCACCACACTCAGAGTATGCAGGGAAAGCCAGGGCTTTATTCTGGGGAGGGTAGGAAACAACCACCAGAGGGAGTCCGGGCAGCCATTTTGGGAGCACAGCAGTGGCCCCTCACTGGGGATGCAGCAGAGCCTCAGGCATTTGCCCTGTGAGGAAAAAAGAGGAGTGGGAGGCGGGCAAGGGGCTCCTGTTCCCAAGCCCTGGCTGAGCAGAGAAGAGGCGGCTTGGCCTCCTGCCTGGATCTCCTGCCTGGAGGGTCTGGTGGGCGTATTTGGGCAACCATCAATTCACAGGCTGCCTCCCAGAGACAGGCGAGACCCCCGGCCTCCCAGAGTGCCCCCCCCTGCTTCCTCCTCCTCCTCCTCCTCCCCAGGCTGGGCCTTTCCCCTGGCTGCCCGCTGGCCCTTCAGCGGGTGGGAAAGTGGAGACATGATTATTGTTGCCATGGCACAATCCATAAATCAGCGTGGTGGCCCCGTAGTAGGACTCCCTCCTGCCTACCTAGGTGTTTCACCTGCCTTCTGTTGTCAGGTGTGTGATGCAAGTTTAAAAAGGGGAGGGGTTTCAATCCACAGCCACTTTCTTCACAATCCCACCCCCTGATGCTGTTATTTCACAAGACTCGTTTTGCAGAGGACCCAAGCAGAGAGACTTCGGATGTCTCCACCCTCACCACCCTTGGGTTGTTGTGTCACATCGGCCCTTGTGCAGAATGGGGAAAGAGCTGAGCGCGAGCAGGAGAGCTTCTGCTTTTGTGGCCATCCAGGTAACCACAATGACTAAGTTTCCACACCACACAGAGAGGCCACTGGACAATCAATCCCCCAGTGAAGTTGGAAGCCCAATCTCAGGACTCTAAGGACAAGGAGAAGGGCTCCCTCCTGAACTGGAGGAAGATGCAGCTGACACACTAGGAGGAAGGATTAATGCCCAGACGGGGGTTAGCGCTGCTTTTCACAGACACAGCATGTTTGCGTATACACAAGGTCACGTTCATGCCTGTTCCTTACCGAATTCACCACAGACCATTTGGCACTCCAGTTTTGTGGCGAAGCGATTGTCGTTGCCATTGCACCCTCCATAAACAAATGTTTCACATTTCTTGGTATTCCAGTTGTAGTAATATTGTTCAGAATATGCTAAACAACGACCTGGGTCTGCTGGCAGTTTGCAAACCTCTGTAGGGAAAGACGGAGTACAGGAGAGAAGGAAAGTGAGACGGACAGAGAAAGAATATTTTCCTTCCTTTAATGGGTTGTGTCCCTTTTCCCTGAAAGCCTTAGGTCGGGGGTGTCAAACTGGTGGTTGATGGGCCGGATGCCTCACTCAGAGCCACGCCCACCCCAGCTCCACAAAGGGGAAAAACGTCATGATATGTCACGTGACCACAATGTGATAAGGTGAGTTTGACACCCATACCTTAGATGGACCCAAAGACCTAAGATTTGATCTTGTGTGGGACTGAATGGGTCACGTGGAAAGGCGGCCTCAGAATGAGTGCCAGAAAGGCTGGCATCTGTAGTGGTCTGTGCGAATGGCCTTGGGGGACAGAGGGAAAAGCTGCCGATGAAACAATGGTTGGATAAGAGGCAGATGAGTCCCCAGACGGAAAGGGGGCCTGGAGAATGTCTCCAGAGGGCCCCTGGGTGGTGTTTCTTGTTGGGCTGACTCACTCAGAGGGGAGGGAAGCGTTGGCTTTCCAGCCTGACCACAGCAGGGACCTCAATGCAACACGCCTCCTCTGTACCTTTGCTGATCTTCCCACAGGCCTTTTCACACAGCTCCCTGGTCGGAAAGTTGTTGCTGTTGCCTTCACAGCCATGGTAGACAAATGAGATGCACTTCTTCTCCTCCGGATCATAGTAGAAGTGTTGCAACTCCTTTGAGCAGCTGCCCTGGTCTCGAGGCAACTGACACCGGTCACTTCGCACTGGGAGAGAGGGAGAGAGGGGGAGCTCGCTTGGCCTCTGGCTCAGGGGCTCAGGAGGACAGAGGGGGAAGGAAACAGGTGGACAAAGGAGGCCTGGACACACCTGAAGGCAGGCAGCCTCGGCTGCAGCCGGTGAAGCAGCACTTCTCGGTCAGGCGGCAGTCACGGTCATCACTGCAGGTGTTGTTGCAGGGAACAAAGGGGAACACTTCGACTCTCCTGGGACACACACCAGGGTGTTCTAGAATGTGCGGGAGTGACAGACACGAGAACCAATCAGGATACGTAGAGTTACTTCTGAGCTGTTTTCTTTACTGTTCCTCACCTACAGACGGCATCTTGCCAGACTAAAGCAATTATTTGCATATTACAGACAATAATCTCTGGGAATCTCTAGGAAGGAGCTTTGTTAAGTTTCTGCCTCATGATCCAACTATCTACACTGTGCTGCTTTTTCTTTTCTGAAATGCAGCCCCTCCCTTCTAGGAATCCAGACTGCATTCCACCACAGGGAGCGATGGGAGGCAGTTCCTCAGGGCCTGGGATTGGGTGGCAGACACGGTCAAGCTTGAAAGTGTCACAGTCTCTCTGGTGCAGCTGCTCTCAAGTTAGACATGAACCCCCTTCTGCGCCCACCTCAATGCAGGGCCTGCGCCTGGTAGCTTGGAAGATGAGGAGCACTGGGGATCTGGGAAGGCTCACAGTGTGAACTATGCCAAGAAAGGGAAAGGCTGAGGCTATACAGCCTGCCACTGTGCTCAGCTTGGTTAACGTTAAGTTTGTGTGGGCAGCTTTGTGGTTTAACACTGGGTGCACACCCTACACATTTCTTCCCTTTACAACACATGTATTGCACCTGTGCAGGGAATTGATGAATTTAGGAACCAGTGGACGATGTGAATAGACCTTAGGCGATATTATGGGCTTGGGCACTCTGCCTATCAGACCCTGCTGCATAGATGGTGGGGGCTGTTTGAGTGGGGGGAAGGAGAGAGAGAAAAGAGATGTACCTTCCAGCCTCCACACACAGCTTCCTGTCCCCAAATGGGCAGCACGTCTTCTGGGGAAGAGAAGAACCAGCGTTGCATTCCCAGTCGCTGTTGCAGTCCGTGTAGCAAAGAGGGCCATTTCTGCCGCTGGGTGGATGAATCACCAGTGGGCAATATCCTGAAGTATCTAGGGGGGAAAGGGAGACACCGAACAGAAAAGGATATTCAGTCCCTGGACGGAGCTCCCACCCTAGTAGAAGAGGTCCTCTCCAAATGCGGTAGCACTTTCTGCAGCCTGGCAGGGGCATTCTGGGAAGTGGGGTTGGCAATTAGTAACCGGGGGGAATTTTGCCTGACCCCATGAAGCTGCTGGAATGGCTTCTGCCACTGTGCCACGGGGGGTGGGAGGTCTTCTCTGGCTAGGGGGCAACTGAAGGTGATCTAGCCAACTGAGACTGGCACCGGAATCCTCCTTCGCTGGAAGCTCAGTGGTTAAACTTTCGGTTCAGATAGGTGGGTCCCCTTAATCACCATGCTCGAAGAGAGTTCCAAAACACATGTTGGTTAAAGGAAAGGCAGCGGCACAGCTTTATGCAAGGGATACCTGCCCATCTTTAAAAATAGTCAGACTTTGGGGAAATATCGGAAGATTGGTACTGAAATGTGAGCTAGAAATAAAATAAATATAGGCTTGAGCTGGATAGCAATATATATGAATAGTTTGCCTTCAGAAGTTGTGGGGGCTTTATTACTGGAGGTCTTTAAGAAGAGACTGGGCAGTCACTGGTCTGAAATGAGCAGGGGGCTAGACTAGAAGACCTCCAAGGTCCCTTCCAGCTCTATTCTGATTCTAATTCGGATGCTGACTTGCTGGCCTCCTTCTTCCCTCCTTCAACCTCGGGGAGGCTCACTGCTGCTGGGCTGAACTCTCAGGGCAAAGTTTTCCTGGGGGCAGTCAAGAGAATTCTCCATGGCCCCTTTGCCATCGGACAATTCACCGTCGGACAACAATGCAAGATGATGTATTCTAGACCCCTCCTTCTCTTAATATTGTGTTAGTAATATTATTGATATTATTATTATTCCTAATATGATAAGTTGTCTTGCTTTGAGTTGTCCTAGGGCGAATTGCCCTACAGGGAGTTAACTATTCTGTTTCTTGGACAGTTCAAATCTTGTAGGTATTTCAGTGATATTTCCCCGTAGGGCAAAAAACTTCCCACTCCGGCACAGCTCTGCCGCCCTTCATGCCAGGCTTAGCAGGTGCCCTCCCGCCTCCATTCCTGACCCCTCGCCTCCCTCCCAGTCCTGGCACCAGACTTACCTCCTTCTGGGAGTTGACATTGCTGCCCACAAGAAGTTGGACAGCAGCGCTGAGTGCCCGGGCAGCTGGCATCGCTGGAGCAGAGTCTGTCACAAAATATGTGAATATTTGGAAGGATGGCAGGACACTCACCAGGCTTGTTGATACCTGCAAGTTTATGGTTTTTTTGAGAGGGGGGGGAGAGATGGAATTCCTTTCAGTCAAGTGGGAACCGTTTTGTTCTCTTGGAATGTTATCCACGAATTCGGCAAAGCTTTGGCTAGGATCCATCAGCCCTCTCAAAACAAGGAACCCATCCATACGTCTCCTTCTGGGAGATGGTTCTGAAACAGGTGGTCGTGATCATGGGCCTAGGATCCTGACCACTTCCTCAAGTGCAAGAGTGCTAAACTATTCCCAGGTAACTAGTCAAGAACTGCTAGCCGTAACCATAAGCCTAACCAACCTAATTATGCATCCAAAGTCAAGTGTACTACGGAAAAGGAATCACTGCTGGTTCACTCTGTCCTTCCCTTCCTCCTCTCCTGAGCAATGGTATAAGTATATACAGAATAAATAAATATGAATAAATGGACAAATGGTCCTGTCCATCTGTCCCTCTCCGTTCTCTCTTTGAAGTCTCTTGAATTGTAGTCTACAACTGATTGACAGACCGTAGCCATTGTAGTATGGTGAGTGACAATACCCTGTTCCTCCTTTCCTTCACCATTTCTCCTTTTTCAGTCCCCTTCCTTCCTCCCTCCCTTCCTTCTTTTCATTCCTTTCTCTTCTCTTCTGTCTCTTCTCATTGCCATTCTTTTCTTTTCTGCCTTTTCCTTTCTTTTCTTTTCTTTCTTCTCCCAAGATAGCTTTGCTCGACAAAGGCCACCTGGCCTAGAGCCAATGGTCCTCCCTCTGACCAGACCCTCCCCTCACCTGGGGAAACACAGCAGCGGTCACATTCGTTGATATCCTTGTAGTTGTTAGCGTTCCCATAGCAGCCTCCATAGAAGAAACGTTCGCACCTCTTGGACTTTGAGTTGTGGAACCAGCGAAGTTCTAAATTGTCAGCGGGACCTTTGTCTGGCGGGAGCTCGCAGTCTTCTGGAAAACAGAGTAGAAAGCCAAGCACAGTTTCCACTGGATGCCCCACCTCTCAAGTGGGATCCTACCTTAGTCAATACCAGTTTGGTGGATGCATGCGTGCCCCTAACATGCGCATCCCAATAAGCCAACCAGCTGAGAGGATGAAGAAACGAAAAGCTAGGAGCAAAACCCACCCACCCTTCCATGCACTTTTCAGTCTTTTGTCCTCTCAGCTGAATGGAGGCGTTTTTTAAATTACCAGTTAGGCTGAAGCAGTGGTGACTTTTACTACCAGTTCAGTCAAACCTGGTCAAACCGGTAGCATACCACCACTGGTATGCTGAAGGGCAGAAGGACATGGCGATTGTGGAACAGATCTGACACCCATTCCTGACTTGCTCTTTTACCAGTTGGTGGTTGCACGCAGCTCTGTCTTGCAGAGAACATGACCAGCAGTGGGATCCTACCTGTTGCACTACCGGTTTGGTAATCGTGCACAAGTGCGATTCCCCACACCGGCCGAGGCCTGCAGCGCCAATCAGCTGAGAGGAGAAAGAAGAGAAAGGCCTGCGCTTTTCTCTCCTTTCTCCTCTCAGCTGATTGTCGGAGCTTTTTTTTTACTACCGGTTCGGCCCAACTGGGCCAAATCAGTAGCATACCATCACTGAACCTGATTCTCAGAAGCCCAGGAGACATCTGGCTGGCATTCCTTGGCTGGAAAGCAGAGGAATCTGATGGAGAAATTCCTAACTCATTGGAGTCCTGCCTATCACATCTACCGCAGACTTTCTCTCCCTAGAATCTATTTCTCTTCCCCAAGGTGCATCTGATGAGGGTGGATCCTTTGGAGAACCAATGAGACATAGGAACGTGTGTGTGTGTGTGTGTGTGTGTTCACACTGCTATTATTTTCATCCCCTCCTCCAGCAAGTACCTCACATTTCCCCAGATCCTTTGCTCTAACAATTCCCCTCCAGCTGAGGAACAGAAGAAGCAGAACCAAGCACCCCATAAAGCAGAGGTCCCCAAACTTGGCAATTTTAAGACCTGTGGACTTCAACTCCCAGAATTCTCCAGCCAGTTGAAGTCCACAAGTCTTAAAGTTGCCAAGTTTGGAGACCCCTGCCATAAAGTCATGGTTGGTTGGTTCCTTCCTGCCCTGCGTTTTGGTTTGGTTTGCAGTTGTGCAAAGTGGAGCAGCCCAGCCCCCTCCCTGCCCAGCTCTCATATAACATAGTGGAGGGGAGGGCTGACTTTGCAGGGGGAAGGAGAGAGCCCATAGGGGCTCCCCAAATATCTCTGAGAAGCCCACCACCAATCCTCCCTTAAGCGTTCCTCAGCAGCTGCTCTTCCAAGGCCAATGTGTAATTAGTAGTCTGTCCCTCCTAGCTATTGCTGCAGCCTTTCCTGTTTCTTCATTGCACAAGTCCACGGAGCTAGTGACTAACTTCCCATTTTGTGGTCATGAGTTCCACTGCGGAGTTTTTTTTTCTGTCCACACCCCATTTGAGAATAATGGTTGATCCCACCAGGTTCTGGAGTTAGGAGAAGAGGTGATATGACAGGTCTCTAAAATGAGTGAAGGAGCAGAACAATCCCCTCCATGATTATGCTAGAACCCAATGGATCAGTAGATAGGACCCCCTGGTGGAGATGCTTCTTTGGGTGGCCTCCTGAGGCTAAAGAGTTCTCCCTCACAACTTGCAGAGATGTCTGTCAACATTGATGGGACAAAAAAGGCAAGTCACGGAAGAGAACATTGCATGGATTGTTAGTAGCCATTGGTCATGCAGGCTATCTAATCCCTATCTGAGATACATTCAGAGGGTTCTTTGGGATGAAAGTTGGACCGGATGGGCCATTGGTCAGATCCAACAGGGACCTTATTGTGCTGTCGACCATCTAAACTCTAGTTGTCCAAGGAAGCGTTGGAGCAAGCTTTGAAGCACCGGGATTGCATCTGACCCCAAAGTGCTTTCTGACTGCTTAAGGAGCCACAGATTCCTAGGTGAGGGTGGAGGAGAGGAAAGGAAGGGGAAGGGGAGGATTGGCCCAAATCCCACCCCAGAGGAGAAAGGAGTCCCAGCCCAGCCAGATCGGCTTCTCAGCTCCCTTCTCCAGCAGGGCTTTGCTAGGGGGGCTACTCACTGTTCAGAGGCGTCTGGCTCTCTTGACCCCCATCATGTCCAGCAGCATCGAGGTCAGCAGAGAAGGAGAGGAGCATCCCCAGGAGAAGGACCCTGGCCCACATGGTCTCTCAGGAGGGAGCAGGTGTCTCGGCTGAGGCAGAGGAAGGAGTGAATGAAAGTCGCGGAGGGATGAGGGCAGTTTAACCTCAGGTTGTGGGATTTTCCCAATGCAAAGCTTCCTGGAGGCAGGAAAGCCGAGAAAGCCATGCCAGAGCCAGAGGCAATTTCCACAAGGAAAACTTCGCCCAGAGGAGGGACATCTAACTCCACCCAGGGTGCATCTTGCAATGGGTTAGAAGGACAAGAGATTTATTTATTTTATTGTATTTATTTGTTGGTTTGTCGAACATGTACAAGATAACAAGGATAGGTATGAACATAAACAAGAACAAAGGACGTAAATACAGATGAATGGGGACAGTAGAACAGGGATGGTAGGCAGGCTGGTGCGCTTATGCACGTCCCCTTTAAGGACCTCTTAGGAATGGGGTGGGGTCCATGGTAGACAGATTGAGATTGAGATTGGGGTGAGCCCCCTGAACTGGCTGCCTCTGAAAGAGATTGGCCTGGTTCAAGAGCCCCGGGCAGTTTCTTTATTGTTGGTCACCTATTTTACGAGAATCTCTCTCTGGTGGCTGCATTCTTTTAGGATCTGATAGATAAAGCTTTACTAGTCTGGTCTATGATATTTCCTCCCACGGAGCCACCCCATCCTGCCATGGCTCTTAGCTGCACCCCTTTTAACTGCCCCCACTCCTTCCTCCGGTGATTCCACCACATCACGGAAGAACCCCCATGTTCTCGAAGTTCAAAAGCGAATTCAACAACCTTGCATAATGATATGTAGCTAACTTTAAAAACTGCTACAAAGCCTTATGCCACCAGATAAAGGCCGAATGTACCAATCACCATTGCAAACAGGAGGAAGGGCTGTTAAACTTGAACTCTTCCCAAGCCTTTTTTAATTTCGTTAATGCCAAACTTAAAGACTCGAAATCTATCCCATCCCTAAAAGGGCCTAACAGGGAAGACGGGAACAATGAAACTCTAAAGGCCAACCTCTTTAATACGTTCTTCAGTTCAGTCTTTGTTGACAGCAATGGCTGCTTCCCCCCATTTCCTAGTTTCACCCCAGAAAATTGTAACGACTTACTACATATTGATTTTATAGTAGATAACGTTGAAGCAGCACTACGTAACCTAAGGCCATCTCTACCTATTGGCCCCGATGGATTATGTGCCTACTTTTTGAAAAAGCTGGCCATTGCCCTAGGTGAACCTCTATGCACAATCTATGGGGTATCTTTCACAACCAGCTCCCTGCTCGACTTATGGTCATTAGCCACGGTCATACCTTTCTTCAAAAAGGGAGAGCCCAGCCTAGTAGAAAATTACAGACCAATCTCACTCTGTTACGTCACCTGTAAAGTCATGGAATCAATTATAAACCCATCCATCACCCTCCACTTGGAGACAAGCAACTTGCTTTCTAACAAGCAGTTTGGTTTCAGGAAAATGTTGTCCTGTAATCTGCAACTCCTACATTGCAGAAACATTTGGACCACGCATATTGACCAGGGTAAAGCAATAGACGCAATTTACATTGACTTCTGCAAAGGCTTTGATTCAGTGGTGAACGACAAACTACTGCTGAAACGTAGTTCTTATGGCATCTCCGGGTCCCTGCACAAGTGGAGAGCCATGTTCCTGTCTAACAGGCAGCAAATGGTCAAAACGGGGAAGGCCCTATCAAATCCAGCAGCAGTTAATAGCAGTCTCCCCCAAGGCAGTGTCTTCGGACCCACACTCTTTCTGCTTTACATCAATGACCTATGTGACAACATTAAAAGCGGCTGCGTCCCCTTCGCCAATGATGTAAAATTATTTAACACCACTGACAATGCTGCCGCCTTACAAAGCAACCTTGACTATGTGTCAGAATGGTCGCGCAATTGGCAACTCCAAATCTCAACTAATAAATGCTCTGTCCTACACATTGGCAATAAAAATCAGAACACCAAATACAAGTTGGACAGAAACGATCTTGTAGATGACCCTCACTTTGTCAAGGACTTCGGAGTACTTATCTCAAACGATCTAAGCCCCAGAGCTCACTGTAACAGTATAGCCAAAAAGGCATTAAAAGTTGTTAACCTTATTTTGTGAAGCTTCTTCTCCAATAACATTGAATTGTTAACTAGGGCATACAAAACCTTTGCCAGACCAATTCTTGAATGCAGCTCATCCGCCTGGAACCTGCACTGTATCTCGGGCATTAACACAATTGAGCGGGTTCAGAGGTATTTCTTGAGAAAAGTTATCCACTCCTCTAGTCACAATAGAATTCCCTACGCCTCCAGGATCCAAATTTTGGGCCTGGATAATCTGGAACTGCGCTGCCTGCCTCCCAATCTAAGCATAGCACACAAAATTGTCTGCCACAGCATCTTGCCAGTCAACGACTTCTTCAGCTTCAACCCCAATAACACACGGGCAAACAATCAATACAAACTCAAGGTAAACCGCTTCAAACTCGATTGCAGAAAATGCGACTTCGGCAATAGAGGGGTCAACGCCTGGAATGCCGTACCTGACTCTGTTGTTACAGCCCCTCAACCCCTCACAGCTTCAACCTCAAACTGTCTACCATGGACCTCACCCATCAAAAGTCTGTAACGGGGGCTTAAATAAGCACACCACCATCTCTGTCTTACTGTCCCATTTGTATTCACTTCCTTTGTTCAGGTTTATGTTCAAAGCTATGCTTGTGATCTTGTACAAGTTTTACAAACAGGCAAACAAACAAATAAATGATTGAACTCCACCCAGCGTGCCTATTGCAATGGTCAGACTAGAAGGTTGGTGTGAGGTTAGGATTGGGCTGAATCCCCTGGACTGGCAATATGCAGCACAGACTGACCTGCCTGAAGAGCCCTGAGCTGTCGGGGATGGACCAAGCCCCCTTTCCAGAGGATACTAGGAAGGAAGTGGTGGTGGTGGAGGAACATCTATGTTCTCCAAGTTCAAAAGTGAAGGGGTGGGAACTTCTCCTTTGAGGAGGGGCAGGAGGTGAACCTCTCTTTTGCTTCCTGAAGGTGCATGGACCTCAAAAAGAGGAAGAGCAGGCAGTAAGTAGACAAGGACTCCCTGGAAGGGGAGATCTGGGGGCTTCTTGTCCTATCTGAAGACACAATGAGAAGGCCACCAAGCAACCAACCCCAAGCAAGAGGTGAAAGACACCCTCCTCCTCCCCTCCTCCCCTCCTCCTCCTCCTCCTCCTCCTCCTCCTCCTCCTCCTCCTCCTCCTCCTCCTCCTCCTTCTTCTTCTTCTTCTTCTTCTTCTTCTTCTTCTTTCCATATAAGGTGGAACCTCACTTGGTCTCTGCAGGGTCTCAGCACCATGAGGCTCAACATTCTCAGCCACAACCTTGTGCTGGCTGGGAATTCTGGGTGTTGGGAAACACCAGACTGGGAGGAATAGACATAAATGCTCCATGGTATTTTCCAAGGCCAATGGGAGATGTTATGAGTCATTGAGAAATATTTCCTTCCCCTTGGGATTTTTGAGACTTTAGATGGGAATGTACCTCGCAAAATACCAAAAAGGTGACAACAATTTGAAAAAGAAATATTTTCGCTCCCTTGTATTTGTCTGAGGGTCTTATAATAGGCGTGTTAGATGCCAGTCCAGCTTCGCTCTTACTCTGGGGGGGCGGGGGGATATCAGTCATTGGTCTCCCTTTCCACAACCTTCGCCTTAAACCCAGACTTTCCCCAGCTTAGCAGTTTTAAAAAGAATGGGCTTCAATTCCCACAATTCCTCAGCCAGCATCTTAAAGCTGCCAAAGTGGAAAAACGCTGCTGTGAATCAACAATACATTTGCATTCCAGGATCGCAACGCAAATCTTGGCTTCCCTGTCAGTTTCCTAATGTCAGAGGTAGGTATGCAAGAGGGTATCATTTGTGTGACAACCTGATGAGGAATCCGCCCCGCCTCGTTGCATTCCATGCACCTGTTGGATCCAGGCCAGGCGAGAGAAAGTCTGCCTCAGACTCGTTGTCTTCTTGGCCCAAACTGGATCCGGGTGGGAAGTGGGACCGGCTGTTGCTGCGCCGTCTCCTGGCCCCCTGCCTATTGCTAAGGGACGGTGGGGGGGGGCTAAGGCTGAAGGGACAAGTGTCTCCTTGGCCCCCATCATGCGCCATTGGCAAGTGGCAGAAAGAGGTAAACGTTCAATCTAAATGGGGCCTGCATCGGATACGTGGCTGGAATTCTGTCCAAATGCACCTGAAGGCGGGACAAGAAGTAACGGATGGACAACCAACCTGGGATTAAGGAGCAGGTTTCTGACAACGAGAACGATCAGTGGAACCACTTTCCTTCCGAAGTCGTGGGTGCTCCAACACGGGAGGCTTTTAAGAAGAGATTGGACAGCCCCTTGTGTGAAATGGTATAGAGTCTCCTGCCTTGGGCAAAGGGCTGGACTAGAAGACCTCTAAGGTCCCTTCTTCCAGCTCTACTCTGATGAAATGATTGATTCGGAAGAGGCATACACGATAGCAGTGGTCCAATATTTGAGGGGCTGTCATAAGGAAGAGGGCGTGGGGTCCACCTATTCTCCACCTGAGGCAGGTCAAAAAACAAGGGTTGGAAACTGATCAAGGAGAGAAGCAACCTGGAACTTGGGAGAAACTCCCTGACAGTGAGGACAATTAACCAGAGGAACGGCTTGCCACCAGAAGTTGTGGGGGCTCCATCCCTGGAGGTTTGTAAGAAGAGACTGGACAGCCCTTTGTCCAGAATGGTATCGGTTCTCCTGCTGGAGCAGGGGGCTGGACTAGAAGACCTCCAAGGTCTCTTCCCGCTCTGCTATTCTTTCTCTTGGGTGCAATTCCATGAGGTGAAGAATCCTACACCTCTTGGTTAAAGTCTTGCTCCAAAGATCTCCAGGAGGAGGAGCAGGAATTAAGCAGGGGGAAACTGCCTTCCCGGAGCAATGTTTATAGTGAGGGATGCTTATTTTACAGGGCAAATATAGACGGCTGCATGGATCCTCCACATGGCTCCGGGCAACAGTGGTGGAGGTCCTCAGTGGGCTTATTTGCCCAAATTTAATTTGTCCATCTTATCACAGGGTAACCCTGGATGGCTTACAATCTCAAGAAGATAAAAGCTAAAAGACGCAGAAATAAAATAGTGTGAAGGCCCAAAGGATAAACCCCAATTAAAAGAGGGGAAAGTGGGAGTGGAGTGAGGAGGAGGAGGAAGGAGATGGGATTTGTAGTTAATCTATCAACTACCATACCCGCTCCCTGGTGTGAAGCCCGTCCATTGGCGCCCCAGGTCAATTGGGAGAGCCAGATCTTTAGGCGCTTATGAAATGTCCGGATGGTTGGAGATGACCTTACTCGGGGGCGGGTGAGATCTTCCAGAGCAGGGGCCTCCAACCTTGGCAACTTTAAGGCGTGTGGACTTCAACTCCCAGAGTTCCTCAGCCAGTCTCCACAAGTCTTAACGTTGCCAAGGTTGGAGGCCCCCGTTCAGGCGCCATGGCGGAGGAAGCTGGAACGCTCTGGCTGATGGGGCCCGGAGCATGTGGCTTCGGCGGGCACAAGTGGGGTGGGATGAGAAGGTCCCCCCCCAATCTCTTGGGCAAGCAAAGGCTTGGTTTCCCACAGAGCCCACGCCAGGCGGGGGGTGTTGATCTCCCACTCAAGAACCACACGCTGAGCATGCAGGAAAAGCCATGTCTTTATTCCCGAGAAGGCAAGCGCAAACAGGAAAGCAGCTGGGGCGGCGGTCTCCGCTCCAAGGCACATGCTTCCACGCAGGGATGCTAAAGAGGGACTCATTCTTGGGGCTCTTGTTGCTGCTGCTGCTGCTGCTGTTGCCCTGTGAGGAAAAAAGAGGAGTGGGAGGCGGGCAAGGGGCTCCTGTTCCCAAGCCCTGGCTGAGCAGAGCAGAGGCGGCTTGGCCTCCTGCCTGGGTCTCCTGCCTGGAGGGTCTGGTGGGCGTATTTGGGCAACCATCCATTCACAGGCTGCCTCCCAGAGACAGGCGAGACCCCCGGCCTCCCAGAGTGCCCCCCCTTCCTCCTCCTCCTCCTCCTCCCCAGGCTGGGCCTTTCCCCCTGGCTGCCCGCTGGCCCTTCATCGGGTGGGAAAGTGGAGACATGATTATTGCTGACATGGCACAATCCATAAATCAACGTGGTGGCCCCGTAGTAAGACTCCCTCCTGCCTACCTAGGTGTTTCACCTGCCTTCTGTTGTCAGGTGAGTAATGCAAGTTTAAAAAGGGGAGGGGGTTTCAATCCACAGCCACTTTCTTCACAATCCCACCCCCTGATGCTGTTATTTCACAAGACTCGTTTTGCAGAGGACCCAAGCAGAGAGACTTCGGATGTCTCCACCCTCACCACCCTTGGGTTGTTGTGTCACATCGGCCCTTGTGCAGAATGGGGAAAGAGCTGAGCGCGAGCAGGAGAGTTTCTGCTTTTGTGGCCATCCAGGTAACCACAATGACTAAGTTTCCACACCACACAGAGAGGCCACTGGACAATCAATCCCCCAGTGAAGTTGGAAGCCCAACCTCAGGACTCTAAGGACAAGGAGAAGGGCTCCCTCCTGAACTGGAGGAAGATGCAGCTGACACACTAGGAGGAAGGATTAATGCCCAGACGGGGGTTAGGGCTGCTTTTCACAGACACAGCATGTTTGCGTATACACAAGGTCACGTTCATGCCTGTTCCTTACCGAATTCACCACAGACCATTTGGCACTCCAGTTTTGTGGCGAAGCGATTGCCGTTGCCGTTACACATTCCATAAACAAATGTTTCACATTTCTTGGTATTCCAGTTGTAGTAATATTGTTCGGAATATGCTAAACAACGACCTGGGTCTGCTGGCAGTTTGCAAACCTCTGTAGGGAAAGACGGAGTACAGGAGAGAAGGAAAGTGAGGCGGACAGAGAAAGAATATTTTCCTTCCAGGAAGTGGGCTGGAAGCCTCAGATGGACCCAAAGGTCTAAAACTTGATCTTGTGTGGGACTGAATGGGTCACGTGGAAAGGCGGCCTCAGAATGAGTGCCAGAAAGGCTGGCATCTGTAGTGGTCTGTGCGAATGGCCTTGGGGGACAGAGGGAAAAGCTGCCAATGCAACAATGGTTGGATAAGAGGCAGATGAGTCCCCAGACGGAAAGGGGGCCTGGAGAATGTCTCCAGAGGGCCCCTGGGTGGTGTTTCTTGTTGGGCTGACTCACTCAGAGGGGAGGGAAGCGTTGGCTTTCCAGCCTGACCACAGCAGGGACCTCAATGCAAGACTCCTCCTCTGTACCTTTGCTGATCTTCCCACAGGCCTTTTCACACAGCTCCCTGGTCGGAAAGTTGTTGCGATTGTCCCCACAGCCCATGAACAAGACACACTTCTTCTTGTCTCCATCATAGTGGTAGCGCTGCAACTTCTTTTTGCAGCTCTCCTGTTGCAGAGGTAACTGGCACTGGTCACTGCGGACTGCGAGAGAGTGAGAAAAGGGAGTTTGTGTGGGCTCTGGCTCGGGGGCTCCGTCAGAATATTCACAAACTGGCAGAGACATGGGTAACAACATCAGCCAAGGGGAGCTGAATTGGGGGCTGAGAGAGGAAGGAATCTGGGCGTGGCTTAGCTCTGTGCTCTCAGCCCTAAAGTGAAACCACTCTTGCTCTGAACTCTGAGGCTGCCGGTTGTGTTTTTGCTTGTAACCTTTTCCACGCTGGAGGAATCTCCTATTGGTATTGTAAAATTTATTTCAAAGGTTATTATGTATATAAAGAAGTCAATGAATCCTGCTGAATCAATCATCTGTGTGTGTTTTCTGGATTTGAATGTCTGCTGCAAACTCTCCCTGCTGTCTGGTGCTCAGGTGGAGGACAGAGGGGGAAGGAAACAGGTTGGAGAAAGAGGCTTGGACACACCTGAAGGCAGGCAACCTTTGCCGCAGCCGGTGTAGCAACACTTCTCAGTCAGGTTGCAGTCACGGTCATCATTGCAGGTGTTGTTGCAGGGAACCAAGGTCAGCAGTTTGACCCTCCTGGGACACACGCCGGGGTGTTCTAGAATGAGAGGGAGTGTCAGATCCCAAGAACTAATCAACACATACAGTTACTTTGGCGCAGTTTTCTTTGGTGTTCCTGACCTCAGACGGAATCTTGCCAGACTAAAGCAACCACTTGCATATTATAGATAATAGCAATAGCACTTAGACTTCTATACCACTTCACAGTACTTTTACAGCCCTCTCTGAGTTTGATAAAGTCAACCTTCTTGCCCCCAACAATCTGGGTCCTCATTTTAACCCCCCCCCCCCGCCAGAAAGATGGAAGGCTGAGTCAACCTTGAGCCTGGTGAGATTCGATCTGCCAAACTGTAGGGAGCCGGCAGTCAGCAGAAGTAGCCTGCAGTACTGCACTCTAAGCACTGCAACACTGCGGCTCATAATACTCTGTGAATCTCTAGGAAGGAGTTATATTAAACTTCTTGACCAAATTATCTAGATATTCCTTCCTCTTTGCTCTCTCTAATACAGCCCCTCCCTTCTGGGAATTCAAACTACATTCCCCCACAGGCAGGGTTCAGATGGCAGAGGTGTCTCTCTGATGCAGCGTTGCCCTTTCTCCGCTGCTGTCAGTCCCGGCCAGACCTCCTCCCCCTCCCTCCCACAGTCCAGTGCAGGGCTCGGTCCTGGAATAGGCCAGTAAGGAATTCCAGGGCTCTGTCCTAAAACCAGAGAATGCCATACCAGGACAGGGAAAGGCCACGCAACCCATCCTTTGGTTATTGCTCAACTTGCGCAAGAACCTTTTTGGCTTCACATTTGATGCACACCCTTTAGGACAGATACAGGTGTTGTGCATGTGGAGGAAATGGGTTTGAAA
>NC_141992.1:1456643-1466451 GCF_049901715.1 Pseudonaja textilis | reverse complement strand
AATCCTCTGAACCTCCCGGAGAGATTCTGTCCCACCTTTGCTGGAAACCTTCAATGATGGACCCCCCACCCCAATTCCAAGGGAGAGGCTGTCCCATGGCTTCCTGGCTCTCCCAATCAGGCCATTTCTCCTGATTTCAGGTTTGGGTCTCCCTGGTTGTAAGACGGGGAAGAGTGAAGTCCTGGGTAGCAACAGAAGCAATCATGGGCAGAAACCTCATATCTGAACCTTTGTTTTTACAGCATCACCGAGGAGGAGACTCAACCGAATTGTGCCCAGTGTACCAATCTCACCCGAAGACCTCTTCTCTAGCCTGGCTCACCCTGGAGTCCCTACCCTAAAACCCACCCTGGATTTATCCCTTCTTTTCTGGAATAAAGTATTGGTCCTAGCTTCCATCTCGGGTCTCAGGTGTCTTCTTCGGCCCCTTTGGGGTTTTCCCCTCCCTCCCTTGACCCTTGTTCCTCCCCATGTTCAAAGAAGAGGAGCTGAGACAGGGGTGGGATCCAAAATTATTAACAACCGGTTCGGTGGGCGTGGCTTGGTGGATGTAGCCATGTAACTGGGTGGGCATGGCTCTCTCTTTTTTTTTTTTGCCACCCCGCTGTTTTGGGGGCCTTCTGGGCCACAGGGAAACCTCCTGGTGGGGCGTTTTTGCTCCTAAAAGGCTTCCCTGGGGCTCAGGAAGGAAAAAAAACAGAGCCTGGAGGGGGTGTGCAGCACCCCCAGGCTCCATTTTGGGGCCATCTGAGCCCCAGGGAAGCCTTTTGGGGAGCCGTTTTTGCTCCCAGGAAGCTTCCCCGTGGACTAGGAAGGCAAAAAATGGAGTGGGGGGCAGGAAACGAGCTGCAGAGACCCTGGGAATATCCCCCAAAATGTCTGCAGGAAAATTCCCCATCCCATTTTCCTACCAGTCTATCATTCTTTACAGTCTCCAGCTCCGTTCTGAGGGGGAAGAGAGAGAGAGAGAGAGAGAGAGACTTTTGGCCTCATGCAAGGAAAACAGCAGAACCCGCAGAAGTCTTTCTTTCTCTCCCCCAAACTCCGCCAGAAAGGAGTCTTTTGTGGCGGCGCAGCCTCTTGGAGCAGGAGGCCTTGCAGGGTCCCAAAGACTCATTTCTGGCGGAGTTTGGGGGAGAGAAAGAAAGACTTCTGCTGCTTTCCTTGCGTGCAGCCAAAAGCAGAAGAAGAAAGAAGTGGAAAGAAGCAGCCCGGTGGCCCGGCCAGGCGTGTGGGGCACGTGGGGCAAGTTCACCCACTCCACCCTTTCCCCCCTCCCCTCACTGCCTCGTGTTGTTTTCAATGCAAGCCTTGTGTTCCTGCAGGCCATGTGGGCGGTGCAGCCTTGTGTTCCCGCACAGCCTGGATTAATTGCTTAGGGGTGGACATTTCTCTGTGGGCCACCAAAATTTTCTCACGGACCACCAGTAGGCCGCAGCCCACCAGTTGGCAACCACTCTTCTAATCCAACCCTCTGCTCAGGCAGGAGACCCTAATGGTCGTCCAACCTCTAAGTGTTGTCCAATCTCTTCTTAGAAACTCCCAGTGTTGGAGAATTCACAACTTCTTTATCTTGTGCGCATTTGACCTTTGTTCTGAATGCTGTACCAACTCTCAGCTGTTCCTGGGTGCAATCCAAAGCCCTGATGGTCACCTGTGAATCCCTGCATGGAATGTGGGAAGGTTATTTGCAGGGCATCATTGTCTCCACCCATCCATCCCATCAGGTCAGGTCCCAGGGACAAATTCAGGATTCCGTCAAGCAGGGATGGTCATTGGGTAGGAACTGATAAGGCCCTCTTGCCTGAGGTGAAATTGGCCTGGACCTGCTGACCTTCCAGAAAGCCTTGAAGCTCTGGCTCTTTTCGGGGCATGGACATTGGAAGTGTAATCAAGATCATCCTGTTCCTGTAGGTTCCTTTCTTTCTTTCTTTCTTTCTTTCTTTCTTTCTTTCTTTCTTTCTTTCTTTCTTTCTTTCTTTCTTTCTTTCTTTCTTTCTTTCTTTCTTTCTTTCTTTCTTTCTTTCTTTCTTTTGGCAGCCGCTTTGTGATTTTCTCCATGCTTTTCATTTGCAACAAAATGTGCTTTTATGTTGCATGTTTAAATCTTCATTAATCACCCTGAGTCATGATAGAAGGATGTATGAGCATATAAATCAATATTTCAAGGGCATTTTTTCAAAAAGGCAACTGGGCTGTTTCTTTCCTTGAGGAGGAAGATCAAAGCCAAACATACCTTTTTTTCTTTTCCCAAACGGCAACTGGACTTTCTTGGTTTGTCTTTTGAAGACGTTTCGCTCCTCATCCAAGGAGCTTCTTCAGCTCTGACTGGATGGTGGGGAATGGAAGGATTGATACTCCTTGCAGACAGAGCTGGTCATTTGCATCCTTTGAGAGGGTCATTATGGTTACCTGGAAGTTTACTTGTGTCAAATGGATGTGGAGCCTTCTTGGCTGCAGGATGTTTTCTGCAGATGTTGTCATGCAAGTGGCTGTGGAGAAGGCTCCACATCCATTTGCAGCACTCAGGTGACCCCGATGACACAGGTAAACCTCAAAGTGGCCCCAATGACTCTCTAAACAAATATTGGACCATAGATGACCATCCATCCACAACGGAATCTGATTAGTGGACACCTCAAAGGACATGGACGACCAAAAGTCACTCAAGAGAGCACCCATCATTTTATTATTCCTCTGAGGCTCTTTTGCTTGGAACTTTAGCAATGGGAGCATGATTGGAACTCTGTGCAAAGAAGCCAAAGATAGTTTTCATTGGGTTGGTGATCTCCTCCAAGAACTTGTATACGATTCTAAGTTGACTTCTAAGTTTAGGGTGTTTTAGCCAAGTCATAGCCCAAAATAGTGCCTTGCTATTCTTCAGGCTGGTTTTTAAAAAACCTCCTAGGAAAAAAATTAAAGAATTCACTGAAGCTTCTCTGCATTGAGCCCAGCAACATCAGGGAAACTTATGAGAGGCCCAAGGAAGGAAGATTCCTTTAGATGTGCAGAGGGAGAGCTGTGTCTCCCCCCCCACCTCTGTTTTGGGGGAGGGGGCTGCAGTAGTGTTCAAAGCCAGCGGAGAAAGTGCCTGCCTCCCATTCCCTGGAATCCCTTCCTGATCGAGAAGATAGACTAACAGGCACCCTCAGCACACCCACAAGGAGAACTATCTTCCTACTGTGTTTCCCTGAAAATTTTGGGGGGATGTCATCCACGGACTAACCTCACTTGTGCACATCACCCCTGGCCTCCTTTTCGCTGTCAAATGCCTTCAGGAACTTCTTCTGCTGCAGCTGGTAAGGCTTTCCTGAAGGCCCCTGCAGCCAATAATGGAGCTCTGGATCGATCCAGAGCTTTGTTATCAGCTACAGAGGCCTTCATGAAAGCCTTGCCAGCCCTGCCAGCTGCAGAAGAAATGGGCCAACAAGGCAGGTGTTGGGGGTGAGTGTGAGGCCTGGCTACACCTGTCCAAAGGTAAGTAGTAGGGCAACTCCACACACCACCATCCCCACCCTAGCTTAATTATTACCCATGCATTCAAGTAGATGTGATCTTAATTAGGGCTTATTTTGTGGTGGGGGGGGTTGGGCTTATATTGGGCACATATGTAAAAATGAAGCTAGGACTTACTTTCAGGGTAGGTTGTATTTTGGGGGAAACAGAGTATTTGGTAGAAATGGGAGGTGCACATTCCCATTCCCAACTCAAGAGTCAAGAACCCAGTTATAAAGGCCAGCCTGGGATCCTAAGAGGTTGACCCCAGAAGGAAATGGCTGCACTTTGTGAGGATGCTGAGGGTGGGAGATGGCCCACCTGGCCATGTCTCCTCTGGATGTATGGAGACGTTTTGGGTCCTGAAAGGCCCAGAGATGGGATCTTGCTTAATCTGGGATGCCAATTCCAGGGGAACGTCTCAGCCTCGGGATCTTCTCTTTTGCAGAAAAACCTGGGGTGTGTCCCAAGGCCCATCCAGGCACAATCACTATTTGTCCTGTGAGATGTCAAAGTGACTGGCAATGTGATGAGAAACGGAAGTGTTGCACTTATGCTTGCATTACTGACTGCATGGATGCTATCTAAGGTAACACCGATAAAAGTTTGCGTAGACCAAAGGAATGGCTGGGGGGTGGTCTCCTAGGGCAAGACAACACAGGGCGCCAGTGGTGAATTTGCCAATCTTGGTGTTCTCTGGCAAATGCCAAACGTACTGCATGGTGTTGGGCTGTAAGCACAACCCCCACCTGTCGACGTCGGGCCCTCATACCACCCTTATGGAGTCTGTTTCTGCAGCCACATGCACATTTGTGGCCCACTGGAGGTCATTTTGCAGGGCTCTGGCAGTGCTCCTCCTGTCCCTCCTTGCACAAAGGCGGAGGTAGCGGTCCTGAGGCTGGGTTGTTGCCCTCCTCTGGCCTCCTCCATGTCTCCTGATGTACTGGCCTGTCTCCTGGTAGCACCTCCATGCTCTGGACACTATGCTGACAGACACAGCAAAACCTTCTTGCCACAGCTCACATTGATGTGCCATCCTGGATGAGCTGCACTACCTGAGCCACTTGTATGGGTTGTAGACTCCGTCTCATGCTGCCACTAGAGTGAAAGCACTGCCAGCATTCAAAAGTGACCAAACCATCAGCCAGAAAGCATAGGAACTGAGAAGTGGTCTGTGGTCACCACCTGCAGAACCACTCCTTTATTGGGGATGTCTTGCTACTTGCCTCTGCTTTCCACCTGTTGTCTATTCCATTTGCACAACAGCACGTGAAATTGATTGTCAATCAGTGTTGCTACCTAAGTGGACAGTTTGATTTCACAGAAGTGTGATTGACTTGGAGTTACATTGTGTTGTTTAAGTGTTCCCTTATTTATTTATTTTTGAGCAGTGTATTAGAGGATGATTATAAAAGACTTGTAAAAGAGTTACAGAAACTGCCACAGAAAAAGGACATTAAATTAAAAATGGACAGAATTAAACTGATAAGAACAGATACTACACTTGATCTTAGCCAAAAGGCCAAAAAAGAAATATTTGCATAGTAGGGGACTTCAACTCCATTGCTGATTTCCAAAATGATCACAGTAATGCCGGGAAGAATAAAAGAGAGGAAGAGAGAGCTCCCCAAGATTTGTAGGGAAATGATGAAAGAGCTAAATCTGACAGATATATGGAGAAGATTACATCCTGAAAAAAGACAATTTACATTTTATTCAAATCCCCACCAAACATGGACACGGATCGATATGGCATGGATGAGTAGGGAAATAGCAAACGAGACAAAAGAAGTGGAAATTTTGCCTAATGAATGGGCTGACCATAATCCAATACAGGTAATATGGAAGGGCAGGGCAAAACCAAAGAAAAGATGGACCCTAAGCACTCAATTAATAAGAGAGAAAGAATACATTAATAAATTAAAGGAGGAATTGAATTTTTTTATAAAAGAAAATGATAATGGAGAAACCACGAAACAAAATGTTTGGGATACAATGAAGGCAGTTATAAGAGGCATAACAATCTCTTATAACGCCAAGAGAAACAAGAAAAAATATTCCCAACAAAACAAATTACAACAAAGAATTAAGGAGCTAGAAACCCTTCTACAAAATAACCCAAAAGAACCCAAACTGCAAAATCAGACAAGTATAGCCAAACACAAACTGAATTTAATTGATCAAGAGAAAATGACTATGAATTTGAACTTAACCAGACAAACCTATTTTGAACATGCCAACAAGCCAGGAAGATGGCTATCTTATAAATTAAAAGAAAAGAAAGAGAAGAGATTGATATACCAGTTAATAGATAGCAAAGGAGATACATACCAGGAAATAGAACAGAAAAAAGAAATCATTCATAAATACTTTGAAGATTTATACAAAAGAGAGGATGTCAGTGAAGATAGAATAAGGAATTATCTAGATGAAGTAAAGGATAAGGCAATTGGGGAAGAAATGGCTGAACTATTAAATAAAGACATTACTGAATCGGAATTGAAATCAGCAATAGAGAGCCAGAAAAATAACAAACCCCCGGGCCCAGATGGGATCCCAGGGGAGCTATACAAGGCAATAGCAGATCAAATCGGTCTACTTATGGTTGAAGTCTTCAATGACGTTTTACTGGCAGCCAGGATGCCGGACTCATGGGGTCGTTGATCTCGCTGATCCCGAAGAAAGATACAGATCTCAGATATATAAATAATTACAGGCCGATTTCACTTTTAAATACTGATTACAAAATATTCACACTTATTATAGCAAACAGATTAAAAAGGATCTTAAACTTGTATATACATGTAGACCAAAATGGATTTCTCCCAACTAGGCAAATAAAGAACAATTTAAGAATAGTATTAGACGTACTAGAATTTTACAAAGCCCACCCCGAGAAACAAGTAGCACTTATGTTCCTAGACGCAGAAAAGGCTTTTGACAATCTAAATTGGCAATTTTTAATTCAAAAAATTTATAATTTGAATTTGAGCACCAAATTTGAAAATATTATAACAACTATATATGATACACAACAAGCTAATATAATAGTCAATGGAGAATGCACCCGCCCAATAAAGATAGAAAAAGGAGTGAGACAGGGTTGTCCACTCTCTCCCCTGCTCTTCATATTAGCTTAGAGACATTATTAACACAAATTAGGTGGAACTCAGATATAAAGGGATTAACAGTGAAGAAAGAGGAATATAAATTGCAAGCATTTGCAGACGACATGATTTTCTTCATTGAAGAACCAAAAGACGGGGGACCAAAATTGATGAGTGAATTAGAGAAATTTGGAGCAGTAGCTGGACTTAAAATAAATTAAAAAAAAACCAAATTAATGACCAAAAACCTAACAAAAAAAAACAGGAAATAGAACTAGAAGAAATAATGCATATACAAGTGACAAAGAAAGTGAAATACTTAGGAATTTGGCTAACACCACACTGTAAGACACTTAAAGAAAACAATTATGATAAACTGATACACCAGGTAAAGAAAGATTTAGAATCATGGGGGAAACTTCAAATCTCACTACTAGGCCGAATTGCTACTATTAAAATGAACATTCTCCCCAAATTCTTGTACCTATTCCAAACGATCCCAATTAAATTACATAAAAAGTTTTTTGAAGAACTCAATAGAATAACCCTGAAATTTATTTGGCAAGGGAAAAAACCCAGAATAAATGTAAAAGCACTTTCTCAACTGTGTTAATATCAGATACGTAATGGGGGTTCCAGACTGATGAGCTGTATTCGAGTATTGGTCTAGCAAATATTTTGTATGCTCTAATTTATTAGTGTAATATTACCAGAGAAAAAGCTATGTAGGATTGGGTTAACAACTCTTAACACCTTTTGGGCTATGTAGTTACAGTGGACTCTAGCACTTAGATCATTAGAGATGAGTATTACAAGGTCCTTTACAGAGCTTGGATCATCAACAAGATCTTGACTATTCAGTTTGTATTTTATTTTCTGATTTTTTTTTGCCAATATGTAAGACAGAGCATTTATTTGTTGAGTTTTGAAGTTGCCATTTGTTTGACCATTCTGATACATAGTCAAGGTCTTTTTGAAGGGTAGCAGTATTGTTTGTGGTGTTGAATAATTATATTATCAAGCAACAAACCTGATGTGGGTTAAGGAATGGATAACAAAAAGAAATCCTAGATTATTGATGTTAGAAGGACATGATTTGTTGTTGGGGTGGCATGCTTTCCTATGGTACATGGAACTAAAACACAGGGATATTTTAAAGACATTATATATATGAGGCTTTGTTATTAAACTGGGAGAAAACTAAAAAGCAACGCTATTTAAAAATTCCAGTGTGGTTATCGACTATTGAAGCATATTCTTTCCAATAACATATAAAAAGGAACAAACAGATATGGTGAAATATTGAATGAAAAGGGTGAACTTAAATCTATGTAAGAACTAGAAGAACAAGGTATAAAGATGAATTGGTTTTCATATGCGCAAATATGCTCTAGATATGACAAAGATTTTAAAACAGAAGGTTTTTATGATAAACTGACTGACTTAGATAAAATTTTGACAGGTACTGATGAAAAGGTGATTTAAAAAACTATATGGACATTTATTAGAAATTAAGCTAGAAGAAGAACAAGTTAAAGAAACAATGATTGCTTAGGGGAAAATTTTGGATATGGGATTGATTTAGAGAAATGGCAAAAATTGTGGTCTTGAAATTATAAAATGACAATGTCAACAGCATATAAAGAAAATTTGTATAAGATGTTTTACAGGTGGCATTTCCCCCCGACAAGGATAGCAAGAATGTTCAAGAACAAGTCTGAAAAATGTTGGAAATGTCATCAGATACCGGGTTCACATTACCCTATGTGGTGGATGTATGCAGAAACTAAAAGTTATTGGACTAAAATCCACACATGGTTGGAAAAAATGAAAAAGAAACACATAGACTTGAAACCAGAGATATTTTTATTGGGAATCTTACCTGAAATATACAGTAGGGAATTGAAATATTTGATTGTAAATGTATTAACAGTGGCTAGGATTGTATTTGCTAAAAATTGGAAAAATGAGAAAATACCAACGCAGGAGGAAGTTATTAAGAATATAATTGAATGTGCTGAAATGAGTAAATTGACATTTGAAATTAGAGAACAAGAAGATAAACAATTTTATAAGATTTGGGATCTATTTTATCAATGGTTAGAAAATAAAATATGGTAATGAAATATGTAGAATTTTACAAACCAAAAAGAATAGAATTATATAGAATATAATATAAAGATTATATTCTATATATTATATTCTATATTAAATTCTATCCACTTTAAAAGCCTTAGTAAGACCACACCTAGAGTACTGCATCCCGTTTTGTTCACCACATTATAAAAAAGATGTTGAGACTCTAGAAAAAGTACAGAGAAGAGCAACCAGGATGATCAGGGGACTGGAGACAAAAAACATACAATGAACTGTTACAGGAACTAGGTTTGGCTAGTCTAGTGGTGAGATGGGCAATTCTATCATTTCCTGAGGGCCAGGTCTTCATCCCGTCACCCTGGAGCTGAAGGGCGGGCAGGGAACCGCAGGAAGCTGCTTTGTCTTTAAAGCGTGTTTCTCCTCTTCTCATCCAGGGAAATATATGATTCGGCCTTTCTAACATTTCCTAGAATATTTCACTCTTCTAGGAGAGGGGTGGGCGCTGACTCTCTACACAGATCTATGAGGAGAGGTCCCAGCCCAACGGACGGCCTCACCATGACGCCTGCCTTCGCAAAACCCTCGATCCTGCTTCCAATCGCCTCCCTCCCTCCCTCCATTTCGAGGAGAAGAAGTCGCAAGTAACTTACGAACAGGTGGCAGGCAAAAAAGATTTTGTGCGGAGAAACACGGGAAGCCCTCATTTTTCCTGATCTCCTGTTTTATTTTCCTGGGGTTTTTTCCCCACTTCTTCTCTTTCTGTTCTACTTATTTAAATAAAGGCAGAAAACTTTCTCTGATCTCCTCATGGCCTCCAGCCAGAGCATCCGTGAGGAGCCATAGCAGAGTCTCTGCGTCCATCCCAGACTTACTCTGAGTTTCAGGGATTTCAGCCTCCGAGAGAGGCGTCCCTCCCACTTTCTCTCTGGAAAGCCACATGGGGGATCGATGCGCTGCCTCTCAGCCCCTCTTCCTCTGACATGGGTGGGGAGGGGAGAGACAGGTCAAGGTGGGGAGGGGAAGCCCCCAAAGGGAATGAAGGAGACACCGGAGACCGGGAGGGCAGCTGGAACCAAAGCTTTATTGCAGAGAAGAAGGAATGAGCCCAG